>NW_027361692.1:7585000-7647500 GCF_039654945.1 Dendrobates tinctorius | reverse complement strand
TAAATTCCATGGTTAACAAAGAAAAACGCATGTGCAAAAAAACACATACATAAGCATGCCAATGCGCACATATGCGCACCCATAGACTTATAATGGGTGTCTTGCTGTAAAAAAATGCATTGCGTGCGCCTGCGTTTTTTTGAGGCAAGTCGGACGCCCAAAAAATGCAACAGGATGCATTTTGTGCGCCCGAGCGCATACCGCAAAAAAACGCATGCACGCAAAAACACATACAAACGCGTGTGTATGCGCACATAAGCGCATCCCATGCAAAGTATAGGAAAAAAAAACGCAAGTGTGAAACCAGCCTTAACAACTTACCCTAACCACATCATATGTGATGTGTTTAGTAATATATGGCATATTTCAGACTATACACATGCTAAAAGTAGCAGGCCACATTACACTGAAGCATACATGTTGGAAGCCACACAATGTGATTGATAGTTAATACATTTCTTGTGTTTCTTTCCAGTGACTGATGTCACTAGATGCTGGCGGGTTTGCCGGGACCAGTACCGGCAGGAACGGCAGCATTGGGGCTGGAGTGGTGATGCAGCCCCAAAAAAAGAAAGTACCTGTACTATGACAGACTAAATTTTCTGGCATCTGTGATGGATCTCAGACCGCAAGTGCATGCATGACACCACATCTTTTCCACATGTTCTTTAAAGGCATCTTTTAATATCTTTTTATCATACTTTGTGTTTTGCAACAGAACGGTCTCTAACCTAACAGAGAGGGAGACTGCTTCAGACTCTGAAGTCAACATTGACCCAGTTGAGGAAGGTGACAAAGTGGCTGGCCCATCTTCGGCACCAACAGGCAGCAATCACCCACCACCACCACTGCCACCAGTGTCTTCAGCCACACCGGAGGCAAACCCAGAGGACGAGGACCGGGCACACAGCAGCAGTCCAACCATGCCTCTGGATTCCTCACCCCGGCCTTCTGTCATCCCACGCTGTGGGCGGTGCAGGAGGGAGCTTTCCATCACTGGCAACAGGAGGCAAGTGGACACTGGGGTGTTGAACTATTTGTCCAGGACTGTGAATGATAATGGGGAGGAAGCGTACTCACACAGTCTGGCATGCTACTTGAGGTCCATTCCGTGTGAGGTGAGGCTGCGGGCCATAGGTGCCATCCAAGTCCTCATGCACACCCCCCCAACAACCCTAATCCTGTTTTTATGTTCCTGAAAGGTGGCAAATGTCACCAAATAACCTTCTGCAGATGCCAGGAAGCCCAGCTGACCAGGTAGGAACAGTCACTGCACCATCTCCTCCACATATGGCACCACAGCCACAGGCCGCCCCAACCCAACATCAACCCCAACCTGGGCAGCATTATGAGTATCGAGCACCTGCCCAATATGGCCACTTGAGCAGACCCACTGTGGGAGGCTGGTCCCAACATGTGTCTGCTCGACAAAGCCATATTGGGGGTATGAACAAATGGGTCACTCCACTACCTTATGCACAGCAACAGGATAGATCATTAGTTCAGAATCCTGGCTACGTATCTTCCATAACCCAGGTAGACAGTCAGGTTGGGCAACAACCTAGGCCAACTTCCTCACATGCAGCTCTCCCGCCATCACCACCCCAACCTACCACAACCTGTAATTTTTCTTTTTTTTTGGTTAATTTAAGACTCTAAATATAGCCCCTGGTTTGCCATATGCTGGTAATGTGGTTTATTGTTTGAATTAAAAAAAAGTTTGGATTCAAAACATTTGAAACAATATGAGTGTAATGTGTTGTTATGACAACATACATGATGTGCTTATTTTCAAAGTGTACACATTGTTAGGGTATGTGCACACGCTGCAGTTTTTGCTGCGGTTCCGCAGCGGTATTAGTCCTGCGGAACCGCAGCAGTTCCGCAGACAGTGTACATTGCCATGTTACTCTATGGGTTTGCAAAGCCGCTGTGCACACGCTGCGGAAAAAAACGTGCGGAAAAGCACCTTTTTTTTTTCCGCAGCATGTCAATTATTTCTGCGGTTCTGCAGCAGTTTTGCACCCATAGACTTGCATTGAGTCACTGTATTCCGCAGCAAAAACCGCAGATGTAAAAAGATCTGCGGTTTTTGCTGCG
The DNA here is from genome assembly GCF_039654945.1 of Dendrobates tinctorius. NCBI lineage: Eukaryota > Metazoa > Chordata > Amphibia > Anura > Dendrobatidae > Dendrobates > Dendrobates tinctorius. The sequence goes on along the minus strand of NW_027361692.1, from coordinate 7,645,400 downwards.
GTTTGGGGTGTAAAAAACGCAGGATAAGGAAGTGAGGGGGCGGAAGAGGAAGTGTGTGGGAGGAGGGAAGAAGACGTCGCCATGGCCTTCCGTCGCATGGACATTGATGTGGGGCGTCTGATAGATCTGGTATGTATGTTTGTATGTTTGTGTGTGCGTCTGTCTGTGTGTGTGTCTGTCTGTGTGTCAGTCTGTGTGTGTCCGGAGAGTGTCCATGCGGAGGTAGGCCCCCTATTGTGCTCGATCGCCGCATGGGACTGCTGCTCCCATCCGCCTATAGGATGGGAGAGTAGTCCCTGGGGCGACCGAGCACAAAGTGTTAAAACATGTAACAAAAAACACAAACATGACATCTAATATATAAAGCTCAAAGTGTGTATGTGTGTATGTATGTGTGTATGTGTGTGTGTGTATGTTTGTTTGTATGTCCGGGATAGGCATCCGCACCGTCGCAGCTACAGCCACAAAATTTGGCACAGTCACACGTCTGGACCCCGAGAGCGTCCTAAGCTATGTTGTGAGGCGAAATTTTAACCCCGCGCGTTCCAATTTACCAAACAATTTTGCCCCTATCTACATACTGGGGGAAAAAGTGTGTGCGCGTCAAGCCCCGCCCCTCATTATGATGTCACAATGGTTGCCATGGCGACGCTGATGTCATCAAAGGTTGCAAGCCCCACCACCGCTCATTATGATGTCATAATATTTGACTATGAGATGGAGGATGTGTGATGAGTATATGGGCACCGGACTATGGGATGGAGGATATGTATGATGGGAATATGGGAACGGCACTATGGGATGGAGGATATGTATATGGGCACGGGACTATGGGATGGAGGATATGTATGATGGGTATATGGGAACGGGACTATGGGATGGAGGATGTGTGATGGGTATATGGGCACTGGACTATGGGATGGAGGATATGTATGACGGGTATATGGGCACGGGACTATGGGATGGCGGATATGTATATGGGTACGGGACTATGGGATGGAAGATGTGTGATGGGTATATGGGTACTGGACTATGGAATAGAGGATATGTTTGACGGGTATATGGGCACGGGACTATGGGATGGTGGATATGTATATGGGCACGGGATTATGGGATGGAGGATGTGTGATGGGTATACGGGCACTGGACTATAGGATGGAGGATATGTATGACGGGTATATGGGCACGGGACTATGAGATGGTGGATATGTATGATGGGTATATGGGCACTCGACTATGGGATGGAGGATATGTATGATGGGTATATGGGCACGGGACTATGAGATGAAGGATGTGTGATGGGTATATGCGCACTCGACTATGGGATGGCGAATATGTAGATGGGTATATGGACATGGGGCTATGAGATGGAGAATATGTATGATGGGTATATGGGCATGGGACTATGGGATGGAGAATATGTATGATGGGTATATGGGCATGGGACTATGGGATGGAGGATGTATGATGGGTTTATGGGCACTCGACTTTGGGATGGAGGATATGTATGATGGGTATATGGGCACGGGCCTATGGGATCGTGGATATGTATGATGGGTATATGGGCACGGGACTATGGGATGGAGGATAATTATAATTTTCTATAGCTAACCACAGTTAGTTACTATGCCCAGGCAGCGCCGGGCTCTTCAGCTAGTACAACATAGAATACATGTATACATGACAGACATGACATACAACATACAACATAGAATACATACTCACCACATACAGCACATTTTGTTCCCCGAAGCCCTTGATCACCTAGGGAAAAAATAAAATAAAAAACCACAAAATACTCCCTGTCCACAGAAATACAAAAATAGAGTGTCCCGCGGCGATCTCAGCAGTCCTCGGGCGATACACTAGCAGGAGCGGTGCTCCTGCAGTGTATCGCCGAGTTTTCCGGTGTTCGGCCGCTCCGGGACCTCGCTTTACGGCTCTTCTGCTGCGTTTGACCTTTCCCACGCAGCAGTGCCATAAATGAGGTTACCTGAGTCACTGAACTCAGGTAAACTCTTGGCACATGCGCAGTAACACACTGCAGGAGCAGGTCTCCTGTCAGTGTGTTTCTGCAGGCATGGAGAATGGTCACATCACCTGATGTGACTGTTCTCCATGTCAGATCCTCGTGGGACACTCGTTGAATGGACTGCGACGGAACGGTAGGTATAGAATTGGCTTGTTTTTTTTTTGTTTTTTTTAGGTGATCGAGGGCGTCGCATAGGATTGAGGGTACAATAAAAAAATTAGTCAAAAACAATGTTTTTTTATTTCAATAAAAATGTTTTTGTTTGTGTCTGTGTTTTTTTTTTAAAAATGGTTTCTATGGGCTTAATAATGGATCGGCGTCTTATTGCCTCTCCATTATTAACTGGAGTTAATGTCACCTGTCAATCAAAGGTGGCATTAACCCCTTTATTACCCCACATCCCGCCGCCGCGGAGCGGGAGTGGGAAGAGAGGGGCTAAGTGCCGGAATTGGCGCATCTTATAGATGCGCCATTTCTGGGGCGGCTGCGGGCTCATATTTGTAGCCAGGGGGGGACAATGTCCATGACCCCTTCCTAGGCTATGAATATGAGCCCACAGCTGTCTGCATAGCCTTTCTGGCCCTAAAATATGGGGGACCCCCACGTAATTTTTTTTTGGGGGTCTCCCTTTTTTTTAGAGCCAGAGAGGCTACGCAGACAGCTGCGGGTTCATATTCGTAGCCTGGGAAAGGGGACATGGATATTAACCCCTTCCCAGGTTGGAAATATCAGCTCGCACTTGTCTGCTTAGCCTTTCTGGCCCTAAAATATGGGGGACCCCCACGTCATTTTTTGGGGGGTCTCCCTTTTTTTTAGAGCCAGAGAGGCTACGCAGACAGCTGCGGGCTCATATTCGTAGCCTGGGAAAGGGGACATGGATATTAACCCCTTCCCAGGTTGGAAATATCAGCTCGTACTTGTCTGCTTAGTCTTTCTGGCCCTAAAATATGGGGGACCCCCACGTCATTTTTTTTAAATTTTTTTTCTCCAATGTTGTTTGTATAAACTTTATGGGTATCATTCCCTCAAAAAACGCAGACAAAACTGCAGGTAAAAACCGCAGCAAAACCGCAGCAAAAACCACAGCAAAAACGCAGAAGGGAGAGACCTGCGGTTTATGCCAACAGCTGCGGTTTTGGGTCAGAAAAAAACCGCAGATAAATCTGCAGTGTGTGCACATAGCCTAAGGTCAACACAACACACACTTCAAACAGTAACATTAGTATATTTATTTTCTTTCAAAGGCAAATAACTACATAGAATCAGCATTGTCTTACCATGGAGTAGCTCCCTCTGGTGAAACAAAATAATTTATTAACACATCACGCACTTTAAGTCCAGAGGGCTGATGACGTGGATGAAGGACATGTGTAGTAGACAAGACAGTATTTGCATTCTCCACTTCATCACCAGCATTTGATGGACAGTCATGGAATCTGGTGAAGTTGTGTAATACCACACAATTTAATCACCTCATTCACATTTCCTTCACTAAGTTGAATGGCTGACTGCAGGACCCACCATTTGGCACAAAGAATGCAGAAGGCACACTCCACCAGATGTCAGGCACAGGATAGGCGGAAATTAAATATTCTACACCGTTGGTCCAGGCCTCGACGTGGATAGGGTCTCATGAGGTTGCGTGTTAATTGAAAAGCCTCATCTGCAACCATCACATAAGGCTTTGCTTCCATAGTAGCCCCAGGTAGGTGATGTGGGGGTGGGAGGTCCAACTCATTATTGCGCAGCCGTCGACCCATAAGGGAAGAATTAAAGACTCTGGAGTCTCCAATTCTTCCATAGGCCCCAATATCTATAATTATAAACCTGTCGGCACTGTCAACCAGGGCCAACAGCACTACAGAAAAATACTGTTTATAATTATAATATTGGGACCCTGAGTTCGGCAGGTTACACACACGATTGTGCTTCCCATCCAGGGCCCCGATACAGTTGGGAAACTGGCACGTTTCCTCAAACCCATGGGCTATATGCAGCCAGTCTTGCTGTTTTGGCTCAACATTACCGATTGATGCAGACGGGACCATATTTCAGAGCACACAGACCGCACAATGCCTGAGATAGTGGATTTCCCAATTAAGAATTCTAGATGAAGAGCTGCATATGAGAGGCCAGTGGCAAGGAATCTAGAAGTAAAAAAAAAGAAAAAGATCCATGCCTCAAATACACAATTAAGCTCCAAAAAGTTAGGGGCAGTAGAAATTAAGTCCAGCCTTAATCAAATATAGCTGTATTCTATGCCTTTGGTCCTATTCAAAGTAGCATATAATATGAAAGACAAAATTGTTTATGAAAACTCAAAATTTCTAAAGGACAAACCACAATTAAAAAAAAAAAAAAAATGAGTTTCTTTCCATAAAGCAAAAGTCAAATACATCATCAGCATAGAGGATGAACACATACCGTAAAGTTAGTAAAAGGCGCTCCTCTGCAGAAATACACTTGCGCATCTTGGTGTCCTTCAAGGTAATCCCAGGGCGCAAAATCTCCAACAGAATATCAAATGTGGGCATGCTTATCTGACAATACTGGTAGAACTTGTCAGGATGGCTACGTAGAGAAGCATAGACGGTGGAAATGGCCTTTAGTCAGCCGTCGCCTCAAAAGCAGATGAACCCACATTGGTCTCCGCCTCCTCGGATCCACAGTCGCTGGGTATGGCTCACCAAAACTTCGGGACAAAACCCATTGGAAAAGAACATGCTCAGATGTGTTGAAAGAGCCTGTGTGACATGCTTGACACAAAGCAGAAATACCACAACACAAGCACAGACTCTAATGCAAAGATTGGAGGCTGTCACCTGTTGTTGAGGCAATAAATAGGGTTGCTGATTCTGATTTTAATTAATTTCAGGCTCAATAACCATTATATGTCCATTTTGCAAGGCTGCGATAAAATCTCGCCATACAGATGCCATATGGATGTCATACGGATGTTACACGGATACTTAGATGCGAGGAAATCGCATCCTCGCATTGCAAACGGAATCCATATGGATCACTTTTCAGGGAACATTTGTGAGATTCTTGGCCGTCAAAATTGAACAGATTTTTTTATACGTTAAGTGTGACTCCAGCCTTTCTCTGAGCCTCACGGACCAGACACCCGGACCCGGTTTTAAAATAGATGTTTGCATGGATCAATGAAACTGGGTTGGAGTGCTGTCAGAGAAAAACTAAAACCGCAAAGCGCATGACTGTGCCACACGAATGTGTGAATGCAGCCTAACAAAAAGGGATTGCCCTAATGCAGATTGCCCCTTGAGAATTAAGATAAAGTTAGCACTTGAGTCCCTTTTTGCTCTGAAGACTTCCTTTACTATTGTGGATTTTTTGTGAATGTCTCTTCAGCAGTAGATGTGTGTAAAGAACTGTCACAGTCTTTTATTGTTGTGCAATGTGAAGTGTGATTTCATTTCCGACACCTGCAAAGAACAGGTGAAACCAAATCCACTGCAAGACTTGTATTCCACTTCCTTTACCCACAATTGTTATGCATATTTTACGTGACTCAGTAGTGTCAATAAAGGAATCATGAAATACACACTAAAGACAAAGACATACAATAAATACAATCTAAAAAATGTTTCATTTTGATTATATTGGATTCTGCGAGCTCTATAGTAACTAACATGTCCTTCATTAAAGGTCCCATATTCTGCTGTTGTAGTGGAAATGTGTGGCGTCCACTGCTTCTCCCTGTAAAAACAATTGATTCAGCAGGATTAGAAAAACAGGATTTTTTTTTATAAAAATGGGCTCACTTCGCCATGAGAAACCCCTTTACTCACAAAATAAAAACATGAGCACTATCAAAATGATTGAAATACATAAATGTAAGTAAAGTTTGTTAGGAAATGCAGATAAAAAGTTTTGAGGGAATAAATACCATGTTAAAAAGTGACTCCACACATAGAGAAGGAGTAGAACATCATGGATCTCTGGTAAAGAGTATTATACGCTTCTCAACATTGAAATTAGAACACCAAGAAAGAAAAGTTGTGGAATTATGGAAATCACAATTCAAATTAGGAAAAATGAGAAACAAATTTTTCAAAACATCTTGATTTATTCTGTACAGGATTTGAGTGCCATACCCAGAAATCCATACACTTACACACCTTGGCATATTATCAAAACGTTTATTATTGGTTGTCTGACATATATTCTTACACTTTGAATGCCCTTTGGCACACAAATCATCAAGATCCACTACTGATATATCCCTTTGCAATTGCCAACCAATGAGGTTTCTTATGTGCTTGACGGGAGACAAGTCTGGAGATGTAGCAGGCCATGGTAGGACATTTAGGACATGCAGGCTGCTCACGGTAGTACGAGCAACATGTGGCCTGGCATTGTCTAGTTAAAAAATGGGGCATCATTGGTCGGCAATTACAAAAGTAGCTGCCAGCAGTGAATCTTGATGATTTGCGAGACCAAGTGCATTAAGTGTGGCAAAAGATTTCTCAGGCAACCATTAATAACCTCATTGATAACATGCCATGAAGTTTATGTGTGTATATTTCAAGATGTTTTGAAAATGTTGATTACATTTTTTCCATCTTTTACATATCATTAACATGTTTATCAATCCTGTCATTTCCATAATTACACAACTTTTCCTTCCAAACTGAACAGGTAAAATAACACATATGTATTGGACAGAAAGTATATATAGACACATATATCCTCTTTACCGCTGGCAGGTTGTCAGATAAATCTTAATAGCAAAATGTTAGATTATACAGATTAATAATGCAATAGCCCCAAGAGCAATGAAAGCGGTAGAGACATAGTTCCCGAATCAGGCAACAGTTTTCAAAACAGCTTGAAATATTGCAAAAATTTTGAGCAATTTAAATGCAACGTAAGAGGTAGACAAGCGCTTCTCAAAAAATCAGAATATCATCAAAAAGTTAATTTATTTCAGATCTTCAATACAAAAAGTGAAACATGTATTATATAGAGTCACTACAAACAGAGTGATCTATTTCAAGTGTTTAGTTCTGTTGATGTTGATCATTATGGCTTACACCCAATGAAAACCCAAAAGTCATTATCTCAGTAAATTAGAACAATTAACAGAAAACACCTGCAAAGGCTTCCTAAGCATTTAAAAAGGGCCCTTAGTCTGTTTCAGTAGGCTCCACAATCATGGGGAAGACTGCTAACTTGACAGATGTCCAGAAGGCATTCATGGACACACTCCACAAGGAGGGTAGGTGTCACGGACATGGTTTGTGGAACCATTGTCCCATGTACCGCGGAGAGCCTGGCAGGGTGTGACTAAGCTAGCCCTGGACTATTCACGAGCCTCTGATGGTGAGGTTAGACTTGGCTCCCGATGAACGCCAGGTGCTACTCCAGGAGAGACCAACGGATGCGCAGCAGCTAAACACAGCAGGACAGATTGGATGGTGCAGCAGGCAGAGTTTGTATCAGAGTGCAGCAGGCAGAGTTTGTATCAGAGTACAGCAGGCAGGATCTGCAGCAGGCAGGATCTGCATCAGAGTGCAGCAGGCAGGATCTGCACCAGAGTGCAGCAGGCAGGATCTGCACAGGGATCAGTATGCAACCTTACACAACTAGACTGCAGAACAGCAAGGTTGCTCAGGCACCTCCTCAGTGAGGAGGAAGCAATATATACAAAATGTCCCACAGCCATTGGCTGGGGTGGAATTAGCAAGTGCACATGCTGACCCTTTAAGATTGCGGGAGCATGAGTGCATGCTCTAAGGACATGGCTGGAAGCCTGGCTGGAAGCTCTGCTGGAAGCATAAAGAGCATGGGGAAGGGAAGAACAGACTGCAGCGCAGGTGAGTGAAGTGACACGCCGGAGACCCTGCCTGTCAGAGCAGGGATCTGGGGTGGTGCTAACAGTAAGACACAAAAAGTCATTACTAAAGAGGTTGGCTGTTCACAGAGTGCTGTATCCAAGAATATTAATGGAAAGTTGAGTGGAAGGAAAAAGTGTGGTAGAAAAAGGTGCACAAGCATCCGGGATAACCGTAGCCTTGAAAGGATTGTTAAGAAAAGGCCAATCAAAAATTTGGGGTAGATTCACATGGATTCATTGCTTCAAAAGTCACCACACACAGCCATATCCAGGACATGGGCTAGAAGTGTTGCATTCCTTGTGTCAAGCCACTCATGACTAATAGACAACACCAGAGGCCTTTTACCTGAGCCAAGGAGAAAAATAACTGGACTGTTGTGCAATGGTCCAAGTGTTGTTTTCAGATGAAAGTAAATTTTGCATTTCATTTGGAAATCAAGGTCCTAGAGTCTGGAGGAAGAGTGGAGAAGCCACAATCCAAGCTGCTTAATGTCTAGTGTGAAGTTTCCACAATCAGTGATGGTTTTAGGAGCCATGTCATCTGCTGGTGTAGGTCCACTGTGTTTTATCAAGACCAAACTCAGCGTGACCGTCTACCAGGAAATTTTAGAGCACTTCATGCTTCCATCTGACGACAAGCTTTTAGGAGATGGATATTTCAGTCTCCAGCAGGACTTGGCTCCTGCCCACACTGCCAAAAGTACCAATACCTGGTTTAAAAACAACAGTATCACTGTGCTTGATTGGCCAGCAAACTTACCTGAACTTAACCCTGTAGAGAATCTATGGGGTATTATCAAAAGGAAGATGAGAGACACCAGACCCAACAATGCAGATGTGATGAAGGCTGCTATCAAAGCAACCTGGGCTTCCATAACACCTCAGCTGTGCCACAGGCTGATCGCCTCCATGCCACGCCACATTGATGCAGTAATTGATGCCAAAGGAGCCCCAACCAAGTATTGATTGCATTTACTGAGCATACATTTCAGTAGGCCAACATTTCGGATTTCAAAATCTTTTTTCAAGATGGTGTTATAAAATAATCTAATTTACTGAGATAATAACTTTGGGTTTTCATTGGCTGTAAGCCATAATCATCAACATTAACAGAAAATAATTGAAATAGATCACTCTGTTTGCAATGACGATATATAATATGAGTTTCACTTTTTGTATTGAAGAACTGAAATAAATTAACTTTTTGATGATATTCTAATTTTGTGAGAAGCACTTGTAGCTCCTGAATAAGGCAACTGTTTTCAATACAGCTTGAAATGTCTATAGGTCCAACAGGGCACTTCATGTACGTTAAAACAACAAAATCTCATGTGATATTAAAAACGGGAAAAGGAAGATGTCCCAAAAACAATTACGATTAAAGGCATAAATTTTATTACACAATTTTAAAAAAGCTTAATTAAAAAAGCAGGAATGCCGTATAGGGGATGCCAAGCACAAACCAAACAATACAAAGTAGAGGGTGTATCAAAAAAAGTATAAAGTGGATGACTGCAAGGGGAAAATAAAGGTACAGTGACCCCCCTTAAAACAGATAACCACACCACATGATCATTGTGTTCTTATACCACCTCACAATAACAATAACTAGGAAGCTTTTACAGGGTATATCAGTGTGAATATATCGGCAGACCAGAATCCAGGTCAAGAATCGTATAGGTAATTCTGAACTCAACCTATATAATTCCTCTGATAATAACATAAATGAGAGCTGATAACATCAAAGGGAGTTGCCAATGATAACCTAATAATGCCTATGTGTGGCCCGCCAGGTATAACAATGCAATAAATGGTATACTCGTATTACCTGTAGACAAAATGCAGCTTCCATGGACGTGCTCTGGGCATCCCCTCACCGCTGAATCTTGATGATTTGCAAGACCAAGTGCATTCAGCGTGGCATAACGTTTCTCAGGCAACCATTAATAACCTCATTAATAACATGACATGAAGTTTTAGTGTGTATATTTCGAGATGTTTTGAAAATATTGATTACATTTTTTCATCTTTTACATATTAACATGTTTATCAATCCTGTGATTTCCATAATTACACAACTTTTCCTTCCATGCTGACCCGGTAAAATAGCACATATGTATTGGACAGAAAGTATATATAGGCACGCATACAGTGGGGAAAAAAAGTGTTCAGTTAGCAACCAATTTTTCACGTTCACCCACTTAAAAAGATGAGTGAGGCCTGTAATTAACATTATAGGTAGAAAACAACTATGAGTGTCAAAATGAGAAAACAATTCCAGAAAATCACCTTGTCTGATTTGGCTAGAATTATTTTGCAAATTATGGTGGAAAATAAGTATTTGGTCACCTAAAAACATGCAAGATTTCTGGATCTCACAGACCTGTAACTTCTTCTTTAAGAGGCTCCTCTGTCCTCCACTCATTACCTGTAGTAATGGCACCTGTTTGAACTTGTTATCAGTATAAAAGACACCTGTCCACAACCTCAAACAGTCAGACTCCAAACTCCACTATGGTGAAGACCAAAGTGTCGAAGGACACCAGAAGCAAAATTATAGACCTGCACCAGGCTGGGAAGACTGAATCTGAAATAGGCAAGCAGCTTGGTGTGATGAAATCAACTGTCAGAGCAATAATAAAAAAGCGGAAGACATACAAGACCACTGATAATCTCCTTCGATCTGGGGCTCCATGCAAGATCTCACCCCGTGGGGTCAAAATGATCACAATAACGGTGAGCAAAAATCCCAGACCCACACCGGGGGACCTAGTGAATGACCTGCATAGAGCTGGGACCACCGTAACAAAGGCTACCATCAGTAACACACTATGCCGCCAGGGACTCAGCTCTTGCAGTGCCAGATGTGTCCCCCTGCTTAAGCCAGTACATGTCCGGGCCCATCTGAAGTTTGCTAGAGAGCATTTGAATTATCCAGAAGAGTATTGGGAGAATGTCATATGGTCTGATGAAACCAAAGTAGAACTGTTTGGTAGAAACAAAACTTGTCATGTTTGGAGGAGACAGAATACTGAGTTGCATCCAAAGAACACCATACCTACTGTGAAGCATGGGGGTGGCAGCAACATGCTTTGGGGCTGTTTCTCTGCAAAGGGACCAGGAAGACTGATTCGTGTACATGAAAGAAATAATGAGGCCATGTATCATCAGATTTTGAGTGCAAACCTCCTTCCATCAGCAAGGGCATTGAAGATGAAATATGGATGGGTCTTTCTGTTAGAATCTGTTCAGTTTGTGACTATCCGCCATTTTCTTGTAGTGTTCTGGCTGCTGTCTTTTCCCCCTGGTGCTGGGTTTGTCTTGGGTCAGGTGATTGTATCACCCTTTATTAACCTGCATCTGTCTCCCATTCCTTGCTGGACAACAGTGTTAATCCGCTTGAAGTCTGGCTTGGAGCCTTGCTTTGCCTTCTGTGAGTTTAATTAGTGCAGTTACGGGACCTCTGATTCTGCTAGTCTTAGTTTCTGTTTTCAGTTTATTTCTGCAGCCTTTTCTTTGTTTTCAATTAGGAGGTGACCCATTTTTGTACCCAGTCCTTAGATCTTTCAGGGATCCCCTTCCCCCTATCTATAGGTCTTCACTTGAGATTAACCTAGGATCGTCGGTGGGTCTATTCACAAGGAATGGGTCGCCCACTCCATAGTAGGGTATCAGCCTAGTCGCAGTGCAGGGTCAGTTCCCCCCTTCCTACCCTAGTCCTGTGCTGCAGTACCATAACACTTTCAGCATGATAATGATCCCAAGCACACTGCCAGGGCAATGAAGGAGTAGCTTCGTAAGAAGCATATGAAGGTCCTAGAGTGGCCTAGCTAGTCTCCAGATCTCAACCCCAAAAAAAACCTTTGGAGGGATTTGAAAGTCTGTGTGCCCAGTGACAGGCCCAAAACCTCACTGCTCTAGAGGAGATCTGCTTGTAGGAATGGGTCATCATACCACCAACAGTGTGTGTCAACCTTGTGAAGACTTAAGGTGCTGTCACACTTAGCGATGTACCAGCGATCCCGACCAGCGATATGACGCGGTCAGGATCGCTGGTACATCGCTAAGTGGTCGCTAGTGAGCTGCCACACAGACAGATCTCACCAGCGACATCGCTGGGGACGGGGGTCGCTACTTACCTGTCACACCAGGCGATCCTGCGTCCTCCCACCCGGCTCCACGCTCGTCGCTCGTCTCTCCACAGGAAGCGCCGCAGGAAGCTGACGACGAGAAACGGTCCAGGACGTTCTCGCGCAATCAGCGATAACCAGCGGGGGAGCCGGTCGTAGGTAAGTATCAGACACAGCGATATCGCTAGCAATATCGCTATAACGTCACTAGTTATAGCGATATTGCTAGCGATATCGCTTAGTGTGACATGCCCTTTACTGAAAACTTTTGACCTCGGTCATTGCCAACAAAGGATATATAACAAAATATTGAGATGAACTTTTGTTATTGACCAAATACTTATTTTCCACCATAATTTGAAAAATAAATCTTGCCAAATCAGACAAGGCGATTTTCTGGATTTGTTTTCTCATTTTGACTCTCATAGTTGTGGTCTACCTTTGATGTCAATTACAGGCCTCTCTCATCTTTTTAAGTGGGAGAACTTGCTTGGTGACTGACTAAATAATTTTTTCTCCACTATATATCCTCTTTACCCCTGGCAGGTTGTCAGCTAAATGCTAGATTAAATAGATTAATAATGCAATAGCCCCAAGAGCAACGAAAGAGGTAGAGACATAGTTCCCGAATCAAGCAACAATTTTCAAAACAGCTTGAAATGTGGCAAAAGTTTTGAGCGATTCAAAGGTGTCCAAAAATATTGTGATTTTTATGAGTGCATTTTTACATCAGTTCCAACCTGCTTTGCTACCTTTTTGAAATGTGGGCAGCGCTCAGGTGAGACTGGGTGTGACCAAGTATGCCTGATAAATTCATCTCAATTTACACCATAATAAAAATTGTGATGATAGTTTATGCCAATCTCTGTTTCTGGTGCATGGCAACTGAATGATGCGCCAAAATTCATACCGAGGCGTATGCCGCTTAATTAATTTGGTGCATCTCACTCCAACATGTTGTTCTTCAAGACTGTTGTAGGAAAAGCCAGTTTTTTCAACCCGGGTCAATGTACCAAGTGCAATGTGAAAAAAACAATGGGAGCACAGAAAAACCATGACCTGACACGTGTATAGACAATAAGATAAGGGTGGAGGGTCCCTTTGTTTGTCTGTATACCCACCATTCTTACCTTATTTTCTGTATGCGTATGTTTCATGGACCATATGGTCGCGTTTTTTCTGTGCTCCTATTGGTTTTTCCGTTTTACTTTTGACTAGTCCTTTTGACTTACTGTCCAGTAATATGTAGCCCCCCCTTTTTCTTACCTAGAGCTATAGATACTTACCTGCTTTACTAAGTAGTTATTCTTGACTTATTGGTTAATTAAAGGTATACAAATACTTTTCCTTTATTATCTCAAGTGCAATGCAGGATGTGTCCAGATGTCCACCACAATTGATGAGCATTTCATACAAACATGCTTCATCAGCTGGTGGCTTTAACCAACCTAAATGTATGTTTTAAAGCTAGTTCAGCCGATGCCCTTTCCTCTTCACTTTACTCCACCTTTTGGCAACACACAACACATCCAGCACTTATTTCCCGGGGAATCAGATGCCCCAATACACATTAACACATTACACGTTAGCTAACCAAGCAGGTTTATCTCAGATTTACCTCATGTGTTAGACACATTTAAAAGTATCCATGTTTTCTAAACATAAAGCACAGATGGGATGAGGATGTAGACTTGTAAAAATCACATGCAGGAAACACCACACTGCAGTACTGGATCTGACCATCAGATGGCATACATTTCCCTTCTAGCACTGCTATTGTACTACACAATGGAAACGGCATATTACCATGGACAGACATGGGCTTGAGGCAAGGAAGTGAGCTACTTGTGATCTGTATGGTTTAAGACAAAAAGACTAACAGCTTCACTTCCCTTCCTCTCTACATACCAATGGCATCAAGGCTCTCAGGTGGTCTGGTGAAACTAGAAGGTATTGTCACTAGACATCATAGGAGAGGTACAGCGAGAGCGTAAAAAAGCATTTGCACACAAGGATGCACACATACACAGTGTAGCAGAACATTGAGTGTAGTTTTCATATAGAATTGAAACATTTATTGCATGTTGAATGTATAACATACAAATACAGAAGTATTACATTGTTATTAGACTCATATACAGCACTTACATATGTTTAACCAGGATAGAGAACATTAGGGGGGTTATCCAGACAAAGGTTAATGTGAAAGTAGACTGCTGAATCTGGATGAGTCTAGTCGGCACATGACCGCGACTATGTAAAATGCATACATGCGACCGGCAACGTGCATATTAAATAACTGGGACTAGTGACAACTTGCGCACTGTCTGCTCTCAGTCTACAGACACAAAGAGCGACTGCAGACGTTTGTCCCAAGTCTGAACAACGCCTTTAAAATATTGCAGGGGATATGTGATAGCAAGTGTGATTTAATGGACAAACACCCCTAGTCTCCAACAGGGCAAGAGAAAGTATGATGGAAGTCCTCATGCCATCTTTATGACGGAAATAGCACATCATAAGTCACCCCCCCTCTCATCGCCGGAGCCTGCCCCTTTGATGACACATGACAGCTGGTCCAATCAGCTGTCATGTGCCCATAACAGCCACGGGTGGAATCGCGATCCACCTGTGGCTGTTAACTAGTTTAATGTCGCTGTCAATCTCTGACAGCAGCATTTTACTCGTGCAAACCTGATGCGCGTCTTACCTCCGCCCATCAGCGTCCCTTTCACATGATCGCAGGGCACCGATGGGTTGACATGACAACACTGAGTCTGTAGGAGACCCCTGTGGTAGTCATTGCCGGATCGCTATGAGTGCTACCCTGTGGTCAGCACTTATAGCAGTGATCATTTTAGCTACACTTAGCAGATCTTAAGATGATCGCAGCTTCTAATCTCCCATGAAGACTATTGAAGAAAGTAAAAAAAAATATAAAAAATATAAAAGTTCAAATCACGCCCCCTTTGCTCCTTTCAAAATAAAACAATTAAAAAAATTAAAAAAAACAGATATTTTGCATCACCACATTCAGGAACACATGTTCTATCAAGGTATAAAAAGAATTAATCTAATCAGTAAAAGGTGTAATGAGAAAATAATCAAAAGGACAGAATTACGCTTTTTGGCTCACTGCAATAAAATGTAATAACGGATGATCAAAGCATCGTTTCTACAAAATGGAATCAATAAAAAAGTCAGCACAGCATGCAAAAAATAAGCCATCACCCAGCCCCAGATCACGAAAAATGGAGACGCTACAGGTCTCGTAAAATGGTGTTATTTTTTTTTTTTTTACAAACTTTGGATTTTTTTTTTCCACCACTTAAATAAAAAAGAACCTATGCATGCTTAGTATCTAAAAACTTGTAATGACCTGGAGAATCATAATGGCAGGTCAGTTTTAACATTTCATGAACATGGTAAAGAAAACAAAAAACAATTGTGGAATTGTACTCTTTTTTGCAATTCCCAGCACTTAGAATTTTTTCCCGTTTTCCAGTACACGTTATGGTAAAACCAATGGTGTCTTTCAAAAGTAAAACTCGTCCCACAAAAAACAAGCCCACACATGGCCATATTGATGGAAAAATTATGTTATGTTAAGTTATGGCTCTGAGAGGAAAGGGAGCAACCAACAGAAACGCAAAAACGGAAATACCCTTGGTCGTTTAGGGATAAAAACTGAGTCCCACACATACATTGCCACCTCTCCATATCTTTATGAAGTTCCAAAGGAGGCTTCGTGCACCATGTACCCTTCCTAAATCAAGACTTTGCATCCATCACCCCCAGCAGTTTTATGGTAATGTTATGGTATTATCTGAATGCCTTTGCAAAGTGTATACATCCCCGTAATATATTATATTCATATTCAATTACCTCCAGCTCTGTTCTCAGCTATTTTCCTTTCCAAAAAGTAGGGAGCAGATGTGGAGATTTCCAAATACCTTGACCCAATCTTGAATGTATGATCATTATTATAATTTATCACATTATACATCTATTAATAGATATTATTTTATATATCCCCAGGGCTAATGACTACATTGAACTCCAGTTATATTTGCATTAAGAACCACATAGGATGCTACAAACATGGTTTCACTGCAGGAAGCATAAAGACAAAAGTGACTGGTGGTGGACAAAAGAAGCTTCTGCCTGACCCATTGTGTGCCATTGTACTTGCTGTAAGGTGTTCAGTACCAGTTTCAGCCATCACAGGGCTGGACTTCACACCTAGGGGGTTTAAAAGGCAGCAAATCTGAAGATGCTTCACTTGTACTTGGTATTCTGCAGTAAAAGTCAAGATGGATCCTTTACAGCCTCCTACGCTGAGACTTTCTGTCCTACTGTCCATATGTTTTGTTATCTGTGGTGGCAGGTAGGTGTAGATAGTATTCTACAATTGTATTTTTCAGCATTGTTTTGTTTTTGGCTATTTTGTGACTGGCAACAGTTGTGTTATTTGTAACAAACCATATGTCTATCTATCCCATATTTATCTCTATCTATCTATCTATATCTATATATCCCATATCCATCCATCACATATTTATCTTTCTATCTATCTTGCTATAAGATACAAAAATGGTAGCTCAGAAGAGGCATGTTGATAAATATTAGGTTTAGGGTTTCCATCAGAGGAAGAAACGCCTTGTTATGACTGATGGGCCCTCTTGAATTAGTCTATTTGTGCACTAACTTCCTTCATTTTATAAGTATATTCTATCTGCCAGCAATTGTATCAATCTAGCTAGCTATCACATATCTATCTATCTATCTATCTATCTATCTATCTATCTATCTATCTATCATCCATATCAATAATTCATCTATGTATCCTCTGAACATCTGAGCATCCATCCATTCCCGCACATACACTTTAAAACTAAAAGCAACCATCTATTGCTTTACAACAGATCACTGTCCATCTGTGACTATACTGTAGCACAGTGTAACTGTTATTAAAGCTGCATTTACTTTCTACAATTGATCAATTCACTGCCAATCAATCGACTGTTTGAAAAATTGGTACAAGAATTGCTTTTCACATTCTATAGAGATGAACATTTCAGTTTAATATTTTCTTAAAAATAATAAGGATTTTTCTGTATGAATTCTAATCCTGAACTGATAATTGTATATGATAGTTTAATTGTTGTTTGTGTTGCTGTGTTGTTCTTACACTGACCAGATATTGTTATGAGCGCTCACAAACAGAAGAATCATGACATCAATCACTGCCTAGGAATCCACCTTAGTGGTAAACCTCCCCAGCACCCAGATTTAACCATCCAACCAACCTAACCCCATTCTTTCCCAGCGCCCTCAGTCACCTGTGTGCTTAGACCAATTCCTCATATGTTAGTTCATACCTCTTCTCATTAAATCCTAGAATGGGGTCCAGTCAAAAATATTTTGGATAATTGAAAGTTGTCAGTACAAAGCTCATTTCCAATAGGATAACTGTGAGTCTTTGATTATCTATGTGATAATGGAAGTTCATGATCAATTAGAATAATTTTCATTTTGCCTTACAGACCATCGTATTACATTACAGCACCAAGTTACATTTTCCCCGATGAGAACACAACATTGGCGGTCCACTGGTTTGGGGGGACGTATTCTGAAATGATAGTGTCCGCAGGAATTATGACAACTACTACTATTTTGGTGAATGTAAGCAAAGTATTCCACAATGGTGAGTGTAAAACAGATTTTGAGCACATGTATTTTATTCACAGACATAATCGTTTTATACTGTGTGACTGACTTGGATATTTTTATACCTTTATATAGATGATATTGGAACAATCAGTATACCCGCAGTAAGTATATGATATACTATGTATCTATTGCAATTTCCATTTGTAAGTAATTATATATATAGAGAGAGAGTAGTGTCCATATTGCAAAAAATGAGAAAATGGAAGACGGTCTTAGAAGAGCAGGAAAGAGACTCATACAAGAGATGGGTTTAAACCACAACGGGTTTCGACGGAGGATCCGTCTTCATCCACCTGATAAAGACGGATCCTCTGTCGAAACGCGTTGTGTTTAAACCCATCTCTTTTCTGAGTTTCTTTCCTGTGCTCCTAAGACCGTTTTCCATTTTCTCATTGCTCCTATCCTCCATTGGAGGTTTTCGGCTGGAGCTGCGGTGGAGATCGGACATCCTTGTCTGCCCCTGGGTTGCTTCCTAAGTGCTCCTTTATGACCACTTATCACTAACTCTTATTCATATTGAAAAAAAGACAGACCAAAAGACTGAACTTATTTTCGGCCACGTGCACACGCTCAGTATTTTATCAGTATTTGACATCACTATTTATAAGCCCAAACCAGGAGTGGAACAATTAATAATAAAAACATGTCACCACTTCTGTATTTATCCCCCTTTCCTGGTTTTGGCTTATAAAGACTGATGTGAAATACTGACCAAATACTGAACATGTGACTGTGGCCTTATTTTTTTATCACTGTTCTCATTTTGCCCTAAATTGAGAGTCCTTCTGCCCAAGACAGAGTGCATAGAGGTATTATTGGAGTTATTTTTTTACTTTCTATGGATATAGTGTTCATAAAACATCACTTTCTTGTCTCGTTCCATGTTACCTCCAAATCATGGTCTGACTCTGATATGGTCAAAATATAACTCCACATATTTGTACTTACTTTGTGATAACATGTTCAGTAGTCAACACAATTCATTCAGACTATAATTAAGGTGTCAAATCTTACATGGTCATGGTCCCAATGTAGGATGTGTGTTGGACTGGTACTTATGGCCTTTGGTAAGGTTACAGAGAGTGTGGAGCATCCACTGTATGATTCTCCCCAGAGAGTGCCCACACTACGTCCTGGCATAGCACCTATGTACTATGGTGCTAATTTGTAGGTGCATCTGAAGACTAAGCTCATAGCGCCTACAAATTGGGAGTATAGTTCGCAGGCGCTGTAAGAACGCATGTGTGTGATTTTGGAAGCCTAGACATACTGACGAGGGGACCAAGACGGGCTTGGAGGACCAAACATGGGTGTAGATGGGCATGCATCTTAGCAATTCATTAGCATATGGAGGACTAGGAGACAAGCGACATATATTCGGCGGACTACTTAGAGCTGTGGCGCGCACTAGCTTTCACAATCTTACAGCGGACAAAAGTGGGTAAGTGCAACAATAGCAATTACATTTACAGAAAAAACTTACCAAGCCCTATTTCAAGAATAATTTACTTGCATAATCAAAAATTAACCTGACATTTCCTTAAATGAAAAAAGGGTGAGAAAGAATTAGGATAGAAATTGGAACCATAACTAAACTAAAAGCTATGAGTAGTGAGAAGAGTTTCATTTGAGGATTAAACATATAAAACATGATCTTTCGCTTTGGGCAGATCCCAGCAGACCCTTCGACCACTTCCTATACGCTGGCTGTGATTGGCTGCGGTGACAATACATTAGCCTTTTCTCAGCGAATACAAGTGAAGATGCAGATGAAGAACACATCGATATTCATACAAACGGACAAAGCTAGGTACAAACCTGGAGAAAGCGTCCGAATCCGAGTCATCTCTGTAAATCATCACATGAGACCACATGCAGGAGACGTGGACATTATCATCAAGGTACGTCTTATTGTTTCCCAAGCAGAAAGCACAGACTAAGGTGGAAGAATTTAGGAATCAGTGTGAATGTTTCTGTTATTTTTAGAGGAAGATTTAACCCCTTCATAAGTGGGCCATTTTACATTTTTTACCCTTTCGTTTTTCCTGCCCATTCTCCCAAAAGCCATGACTTTAATTTTTTTCTTCGACATTGACGTATGAGGGCTTGGATTTTGTGGGATAAGTTGTAGTTTTAAATTCCTCCATTCATTTTACCATACAATGTACTGGAAAATGGGAAAAGACGAAAAAGGTATGTTTATTGTGTGGTAAATATGACCGACAACATGATTCTCCAGCAACAATTACAGCAATAACAATGTTATAAACTTCAGTAATTTGTGAGAAAAAAATTGGTTTGTGTCACCACTTTCTGAGACCCATACCATTTTTGTTTTCCCATCAATAGAGCTGTTCGAAGCTCATTTTTCACGTGGGGAGCTGATATTTTTATTGCTACCATTTTGGACCCATGTAACGTTTTTTATCCTTGTTTATTACATTTTTTGTGGAGGAGCAAAAACTACATATGGCAATTTTTGACTTTTTTTTTACGTTGTTTACCATACATTTTGCATTATGTTATGTTTATTTTTTTTTTATTATATCTTTATTGAAAGGATCCACAAAATAATATTGTCCAGCAGTGGCTAAAAGTGAAGCCAGTCTTGGGAATTATTTCAAAAGTTTTCTTGCTGTCGGACAAAGTTTTGTTAGGTGACTGGAAGATACAAACTGCGTCAAATGTGAGTACAAATATGAACCACCCCAGTCATGCTATAGATGAGTAATTAAAAATATCACATAAAGGATGTCTCCTTTCGGAATTTTTTTTTTTGCTTCAGCTCTGTTAATAGTGAAAAAATAAACTGTTGTTTACTCCCCGTCCCCAGGCCAAGCGCTGGGTCTCTGCGGCTGTTCCCATCACCTGTTGTTACCTACAATACTGACGTCACATCAAAAGAACGACAGCCAATCAGTCAGGTCAGCAGCCCTGATCAGCTCGCGCTGTCTACTTCAGCTACTTATTGTCTGCAATTCTGTCATCGTGAGTTCAGCGCTGCAGACATAACAGAAGCAGAGACTCAGCTCTGGACCAGAGGAGGGTGAATAAGGCCCAAGATTTTTGTTTGGTTTGTGTTTTTTTATTTTTTTACAACTAATAGAACTTATAAGAAAAAAACTTTTCTGAAAGGGGACAACCTCTTTAAACAACCTCAAAGACCTGAGGAGGGTGAGTAAAGGACATCTAATGGAGCGCTCAGGAAAAATTATTCTTAAAGGGGACAACCCCATTAAATAATCTAGTCTTTGTCGACTGGTTAATTTGCATTTTTTTCATATATAATAAGTGAAATGTTTCATGTTTGCTTTGGTCATGTTAGGGTATACTCACATGCAGCAGATTTGGTGCTGATATGTCTTTAATCTGAATGGGTTTTTCAGAAATCCATGAAAATGCTGAAGAGAAAAAACTATTCAAAAGGGCAGATTTTCCATCACAAAAATTTCCTCCAAAAATGTATCTCTCCGTCGCGTCGACATAACATAACAATTTGATAGTTATTTATCCTCACATTCTTCGGAAAGTGATAGGCCAGGGTAACAACTGGAGAATAGGATACATAGCGTGGGCACTTTAAGAAGAGAAACATCACATTGGCTGTTTAGTCAGAGGACGGGTATGTTTGATACATTGCATCAAATGTTTGCTACCTTCATTAGTTATTTTTACTTTTGTGCTCCGCAGGGTCATCAACAGTCTGCTAACTTCTCCATAGCTGAACATGGTATGTTTTATGTCTTTTATTTCTTGTAATGGAATAATAGAAGCTTTCAGGGGAACCATTTCAATGGACTTATCAGGCCATGTGTAAACTTTGTGATTGCAGTGATGATGAATTTACCGATTATTGCTACCACTAACACTGCCTTATTACTTATCAGATCGCACACCTAATTTCAGATTCTTATTTGTGACTACAAATTTCACATAAACTTTTATGTGTTTCATGTTTTTGCAGCTTCTCCAAAGTTTAATGTAATCCTAGATATTCCAACTTTCTACATTGACTCAAAGATGCTCATCCTCACCGGTACAGTCACAGCAAAGTACGTCTGTCTCATATATAAGTATTTTATATGCAATGTAAATCTATCTATCTATCTGTCTATCTATCTATCTAGAATGTATCACCAGGTTTTTCTTTATAATCTGAGAGCACCATAATGTAGGAGCAGAGTCCCTGATTACCGGGATGTCTCATTTACTGCGCTGTGTTGGTGTTTCAATACAATCAGTGTTTTATCAGCAGCAGATTATCATTACAGGACTACTAGGCAAGTGCAGGGTAGTCCAGCCAAGCCCCCAATGCTGATCAGCAGCTCTCTGCCACTATACAATGTGCACAGAAAGCTGTGGTGTGGGCAGATTATATAAAGCTCAGCAACTGAGCTCTGCTCAATATGTAGCAAAGAAACCTGTGCCTCTACCATAACTGCTGCACCCAGTAAACTAAGTGATATATTACTGGAATTGGGGTCTTTGTCCATATCCAATGCACATAGCAAAGCCCCACTGACAAGATTCATTTTAATATTATTTTAATTTCTAGGTACACCTCAAATACACCAGTCAAAGGAAATGTAACAATATCAGTGAAACCACTGAATATTTTGGAAAATTCCAATGACGTTACTAAAACATATGAGGTATGTATGTTGTGTCTTTTATCAAGTATTACGATTAGTGATTTTTGTCAAACGATCCCTTTTATTCACTTTTCTGATGTACAACATGTGCAGCATTGCACTAGACAGGAATCTGACTACTTGAATTTCACCTTATTAGGTCTATATGGTCTTATATGGTCTACCTTCAAAGAAATAACACAATAAGTGTTGAAATATTATTTTGTATTTTTGTTGATGCCATAGGAAATATATGCCCAATTGGCCGACTCAGCTTTGGTAAAGGTAGGGAGTGGTAAACCAGTGATCCTCACACCAGAGAGCATTGCTTCTTTTGTAATGCGATAACATGCTATGAGGGACCACTAGTCTGGGGAAAACAATGCTCCACCCACTGGTTAAAGACCTAATTAGCATAGGAAAAGCAAACTTTATGAAAAACTTTTATTAACCCCTTAGTGACGGAGCCAAATTTTTTAAATCTGACCAGTGTCAATATATCTGGTAAAAACTCTGGAACGCTAAAACAATTCCCAGTGATTTTGAGACTGTTTTTTCGCGACACATTATACTCTATGATAATGGTAAATTTAGGTTAATATGTTTTGTTTTTATTTATAAAAAATATCAGAAATTTGAGAAAAATTTAAAAAAATTAGCAATTTTCAAACTTTGAATGATTATCCCTTTAATCCAGATAGTCATACCACAGCAAAACATTAATAAATAACATTTCCCACATGTCTGCTTTACATCAGCACCATTTCTAAAATGTTATTTCATTTTATTAGCCTTTTAGGAGGTTTAATAATGTAGCAGTCATTTTTCATTTCTCCAAGGAAATTTACAAAATTTATTTTTTAAGGGACCTATCCAAGTTTGAAGTGACTTTGGGGGTGCTATATATTGGAAACCCCCCAAAATGATACCATTTTAAAAACAGCACCTCCTGACATATTGAAAACTGCAGTCAGATAGTTTATTAACCCTTCTGGTGATTTTTAGGAATTAATGCAATGTGGCATGTCGGGAATGAAAATGTGTATATTTACCACCTAAATGGCACTACCTTCTGAACAGGCTACAACAGCCATCAGACTCTAAGGCCGCTATTTGGTCATGAATTGCCATGCCAAACATCAGGACCACACAATCATGATCTCAGGGTGCCGATGGAGATAAAGAGGAAGAAACCACACTCTTAACCATTTACATGATCTAGTCCCTATTGACAGCAGCATCTAAGGGGTTAAACAGATTTGGATGGTGCAAACAGTGATCGTGGCTGATGCAGAAAGTTGTCAGCTAGAGTGTACAGCCAAGAGCTGCTGGATAGTCCCCTGTATGTGGATGCTATTCTCTTAGATCTCAGGTCAGTTAAAAGACGTATTGGCGGTCATTAAGGGGTTAAACATATATTTTGGTGATAATCATTACAAAGGGCTGGTTTGGGGGACCTGTCAGGTTAACATTTTTTGAGTGTTTTTTTCAGGCAGTTTCCAGGTAGAATGTGTCTGTAAAAGATGTTGTGTGCACATTCCCTTATAACTGGGGTTACGAGACTAAATAATAATAATTTATATACCAACATATTCCGCAGAACTTTACATTTTAGAGGGGGCTTGTAAAGACAAAAGACGAAGTGCGAAAGAAAGGCCATGAGGTTTCTTCCTCTTTGGAATATGTTTTAACTGTGTCTACAACAAAGGATGAGATTTCATTAGGACGTTTCTGCTGAGAATTACCTTCCTTTCAAGTCTTCGGTAACCAACCATTATGTGTAAAAGTACAGACACAGATGGCTATTAATTGCATGAAGAGTGATGATACGAGGGTC
This sequence comes from Dendrobates tinctorius, assembly GCF_039654945.1. Lineage (NCBI taxonomy): Eukaryota > Metazoa > Chordata > Amphibia > Anura > Dendrobatidae > Dendrobates > Dendrobates tinctorius. The sequence goes on along the minus strand of NW_027361692.1, from coordinate 7,621,177 downwards.
CTGGTTTTGAAGAAAATTGTGTATGGGAAAAAGAGGGATAGTTGCATAAAACTCTTAAGACGATACGCCAGTCAGAAGAAATGCATTTTAGGGTACGCTTAAAACTGTGGGAATTGAGGATTAATTGAAGGGTTCTGGGTAAAGCATTCCAGAGAATTGAAGCAGCATGTGAGAAGTCTTGGAGATGTGAGTGGGCAGTTTGGATTATTGACTAAGGCCGGTTTCACATTAGCGCTTTTTAAGCGCACGCACGGCCGGGGGTAGCTCCGCCCCTGAGCCGGCTCTCTGCCCGGCGTGCCCGCCCCTTGCTTGTAGCGCCGCCTACTAGCGGACAGCGGCGCCTGCGATCGGCGCACCCTATCTTTAGCATAGGGTGCACAGATCGTGCGCAGGCCGTGCGCTAGTTGTGCTTTGACCTGCGCTGCGCACTTTTGACGGTGCGCCGTGCGCGCCAAAATCAAACTTTTCGGATTTTGGCGCGCACGGCGCACCGTCAAAAGTGCGCAGCGCAGGTCAAAGCGCAACTAGCGCACGGCCTGTGCACGATCTGCGCACCCTATGCTAAAGATAGGGTGCGCCGATCGCAGGCGCCGCTGTCCGCTAGTAGGCGGCGCTACAAGCAAGGGGCGGGCACGCCGGGCAGAGAGCCGGCTCGGGGGCGGAGCTACCCCCGGCCGTGCGTGCGCTTAAAAAGCGCTAATGTGAAACCGGCCTTACCTCCTTTCCTACATCGGGCGTAAATTTACGCATATGTCGGACTCCCTCCCTTTGATGTGGGCTCCGGCGGTGAGCCCACATCTTTCCCAGCACATGTCAGCTGTTCTGAACAGCTGACATGTGCCCAGAACAGCCGTGGGTGCAATTGTGATCCACCTGCCGCTATTAACCCGCTAAATGCTGCTGTCAAACGGAATCCACCCATCGGTGTCCACCGTCACGTGATCGCAGGTCACCGATGGGTTGGCATGACAAGCAGAGGTCTCCAGCAGACCTCTATGGTTGTCACTACCGGATTGCTATGAGCGTCACCCAGTGGTCGGTGCTCATAGCAAGTGAATTGAGAGTCCTATGGCTTCAAGGATTGGTTAAGTGCATTCCCTGTACCATGATGTAGTAAAATATACTGATAACAGTGGTGAATATATGTTAGTGCTATATGCTGATAACTTATTTTGTAGCTCTCAGGATCCATGAACTTCAGTTTCACTCGACCAGAGCTACAAACTGTGGTAAACCGAGAAGGAATGAATGTATCGGTTTCAGTAACTGAAGAACGTACAGGTAAGGATAATGTCACTCTAATTAAAGAAATCAAGACAGTTCATACAAGAAGAGTAAAGTAAAACAGCCTAGCCTTGATATGGCTTCCAAACTAAGATTAGGCTACACATCAGCGTGTTGTAATTTTAGTGTCACACACCATCGGATGTAATAATTTCCTATGGTGGCATAACTACCCAGATCTATCATTTATCCAGAGGATAGGTCATGTAGCCCAGGATACTTGTTTAACTATGCATGTAATATCAGGAGTTTTTGCTTATTATTGAGGATCGCTTACTAGATTTCCCTATACTTTAAGAGCATATAGTCTAATATCTAATATATAAAGCTCAATGTGTGTATGTATGTATGTATGTATGTGTGTGTGTGTGTGTGTATGTCCGGGATTGGCATCCCCACCGTCACAGCTACAGCCACAAAATTTGGCACAGTCACACGTCTGGACCCCAAGAGTGTCCTAAGCTATGTTGTGAGGCAAAATTTTAACCCCGTGTATACCAATTGACCAAGCAATTTTGCCGCTATCTACATAATGGGTAAAAAGTGTGTGTGTATCAAGCCCCGCCCCTCATTATGATGTCATAATGGTTGCCATGGCGACGCTGATGTCATCATAGGTTGCAAGTCCCGCCGCTCATTATGATGTCATAATGGTTGACTATGGGATGGAGGATGTGTGATGGATATATCGGCACTGGACTATGGGATAGAGGATATGTATGATGGGTATATGGGTACGGGACTATGGGATGGAGGATGTGTGATGGGTATATGGGCACTGGACTATGGGATGGAGGATATATATGACGGGTATATGGGCACAGCACTATGGGATGGTGGATATGTATGATGGGTATATGGGCACGGGACTATGGGATGGAGGATATGTATGATGGGTATATGGGCATGGGACTATGAGATAAAGGATGTGTGATGGGTATATGGGCACTCGACTATGGGATGGCGAATATGTGTAATGGGTATATGGGCATGGGACTATGGGATGGAGAATATGTATGATGGGTATATGGGCATGGGACTATGGGATGGAGGATGTGTGATGGGTATATGGGCACTCGACTATGGGATGGTGGATATGTATGATGGGTATATGGGCACTCGACTATGGGATGGTGGATATGTATGATGGGTATATGGGCACAGGACTATGGGATGGAGGATACATTTTTATAACTAACCACAGTTAGTTACTATGCCCAGGCAGTGCCGGGCTCTTCAGCTAGTAGATAATATGTGTAAAGGTTCATTAACAGGGGCTGATCAGTGGCAATAATTGACTGATCATCAGTGGTTTAATAACTTGCTTACACTGGCTGACCGTTCATCAGATGCTCACTGAACGATCAGTAATCGATTGTTCAGTGTGGGCTGCCATTGTTCTCAGCAGAGTCAGTCCTAATTACACAGGATAATGTGCTGCCGAGTACAATGATCTTTTCTGCAAACCAAAAGATCATTTCACTTGATGAAAGAGCATTTTACCTGTTTGTTAGGTGATGAGCAGCCTTGTTAAGATTTGATGATTATCTTGAAATGAGCTTTCTAAAGGGCATGTCACACTAAGAGATATCGCTAGCAATATCGCTATAACTAGTGACGTTATAGCGATATTGCTAGCGATATTGCTGTGTCTGATACTTACCTACGACCGGCTCCCCCGCTGGTTATCACTGATCGCGCGAGAACGTCCTGGACTGTTTCTCGTCGTCAGCTTCCTGCGGCGCTTCCTGCTGTGACGACGAGCGACGCGTGGAGCCGGGCGGGAGGACGCAGGATCGCCTAGTGTGACAGGTAAGTAGCGACCCCCGTCCCCTGCGATGTTGCTAGTGAGATCTGCCTGTGTGGCAGCTCACTAGCGACCACTTAGCGATGCACCAGCAATCCTGACCGCGTCATATCGCTGGTCGGGATCGCTGGTACATCGCTAAGTGTGAAAGTACCTTAAGAGTGCTTGTTCATGATTTTCTTCAGTGTCACACTGGGATGGCAAGGGCCCACCAGTAACAATGACTCTGGTAGTCCAGTGTTCAGCATATATGCAAATATTAGAATACCTTCACTTGCAGATTTACTTTTGATAATATAAACTAAGTAGTTTTTCAAAGGTATAGTGAGTACAGCTGAGCTGGGTACTGTGGAAATTCGGGTTCTGGTTCCCGACCGAATTTTAGTTCAAAGTTTGGTTCGGGTACCTGAACTGTATCCAAACTTGAGTCTGAACCCAAACTCCATTGAAGTCAACTTTGGAGCTGGAAAATCTCTCTCCTCTTCCTCCTACCCCTCCTCCCCCCTCAGATTCCTCTCCCCATCAGACTCCTCTTCCTTCACCCCCTCAGCCTATTCTCCCCTATCAGACTCCTCCTCCTCCCCACCTCAGATTCCTCCTACTGCTCCCCCTCAGACGCCTCTTACTCCCTCTCAGACTCTTCCTCCTTGTCATTCCCCCCAACTCCTTGGACTCCCTGACTATAAAATGGATTTCCAGGAGGTCTATGTTCAGAGTTCAGCATCGGACACTAGGTGTCCAGTATGAACCCCAAATATTACAGTTCGGCTTTGCTCATCTCTAATGGTGAGACATCAATTTTGTATGTGCATTGTATATTAGGCTAGTTTCACACTAGCGTTTTGAGGTGCAGCGAACGCTCGCCATGAAGCTCCGCCCCCTGCCGCGCCTCCTCCGGTCAGCTCTGCCTATGGGCGCATGACGCTGCATGCGACCTGTGTATCCTATCTTTAGCACTGGGTATGCAGGCCGTGCTCAGGTATGCTTTTGCCGGCGCATGTGTCCTTTTGACGGTGCAACAACCTGCCAGTCTAAGCCTGATTATTTTGAAGTGTAAATACACCTTAATTATTGTAAATGATTGCTGATATAATCTAATATTATTTTTTAGGTATTGAAGTAAAGGCAGAAGCATACATAATAAATGAAAGTTCTAAGTACAGACTGGAGCTCATCAGCCAGCAACCAGCTTTTGGCCCTGGACTCAATGTCACAGCTAAGGTAGCCTACTGTTATAATACAGAATCTGTAGCAGTGGTAGATTGAATGAATCACTTACTATAGGTCTAGTAATTTAATTGAAAACATGATTTATGTGTGTTCACTATCATCTTGCATAAACAGGAAAGTACTTTGCAGTATTGTATATGTCTATGCCTGTGTTCTGCTGCCAGCATCAGAAGAGTATTGCTGTAGTACTTATATGCATCTTCTGTATTCTGCTGCCAGCATCAGAGGAGTATCTTTGTAGTAGTAGAACTATCTACGGCTGTATTTTGCTGTCAGCATCAGGGTGATGAGTGTAGCCGCAGTAGGAATTGATTTACTCGTAAGAGATACCGCAAATAATAAAAATACAATATTGGTCATAATGCAGTAGATGCAATTTTGCTACAGTTTTTCTACAATTTTGGTCATAGATTTAAGCCAAAAACTTACATTATAAAAGAATGTTGATATATGAATACAATTAGACACATGTAGAAGGTTGAGAATAGCAGTACAATAAATGTGTCTAAGTGTATAAGTACATGTGTATACTTGCAGGTTCAGGTGCAACGAGTTGATAAAAAACCTTTCCAGAAAGAGGAGAGAGATGAAACAGTTACTGTCACGATTACTCAGTGGAGAGACTCATCAGACAGCTCCACCACAGTGCAACAATATGCCATTTTGGAATCTGGTATCACTGATGTTGAGGTTCCTGTTTTACAGTCCATTCGCTGGATGACATTTAAGGTGAGTAGAAATCAATTAGTGAATTTCATCTTACAGTATAATGTATTTATGACTTTTAATATTATAATTGTTAATGCAACACGCTCATTCTCTCATTCTTTGTTTAGGTCGAATATCAAAATGTCAGTGAAACTTTCAGTTCGGATTTAGTATATACAAGTAATCCTTTTATTGACATCCAGATCCCAAATTCATCATTGAAGGTAATTGCAATACATGACACAATTAATTTACATCATTACATTTCTTTTGTTGTCTGTTAAAAATTCTGTACTGCATTGTACATGACTCTCCCTCTCGCCTCACTAGGGGCTGATGGTAGTCACACAAATGATCATAGTGGTGAGGCAGGGGTTAAATTCATTAAAGGGTGTCTGCCACTTCTATCACAAAAAAAAATCTGCAAATTATATTGAAAATTTTGACTACTTTTCAAAAATGGTGAGAAAGAAGGGTGCTTCTCGAGAGTATTTATTAGGGAGCTTAAAGTGGTTAGGTTGTCTCGTGAAAGTAATTGAACGAACAAATAGCACTTCTAAAACACTTGACTATGAATAAAATACTAAATGTTATGCTGCTGTTAAAGTATATATGTATTCATATGTTTAATTGCAGGTTGGAGAAGAATTTAACATACAGGTTGCAACTCACCTGAAGATAATGGAAATTTATTATGTGGTATGTAGTAACTGCAATCCAATTCTAAAACTGTCTTTATACTGTATAGTGAACTCCATGTTTATAATATATAGAGTGTTTATATAAGGAATAGTGTCCCCCCTACTGTATATTACTATAGTATTTACACTTCTTGATGAGTACCAAGAATATACAAAACTGCTGGTCTGGTGTATTTATACAGGTCTCAAAATTCTTAGGAGCTTCTAATGTTCTCAATAATTTGTAGTAGGGAGTATCATCTAAAATACCTTTCCTAAATGTGTTAAATCTGATCTGTTGTGTTTGAGCAATTGAATCTAAAAGGGGTTGTCCACTACTAGGACAACCCATTCTTGATCTAAATGTTTGGCATCAATAAAATAAAAAACTCCTATACTCACCCACCGTGATGGTGCTGTGCCATCGGTTGTTATGACACATGCCCCTGGCTCTCAATAAGCGCTGGCATCACTGTCCCCGCCTTCGTAAGTATTGAACATCAAGAGGAAGTCAGGGCAGAGGCTCAATTCCTCTTGATGTTCAATATGTCTGAAAGTGGGGACAGTGATGCCAGCACTAATTGGGTGTCAGGCTCATGTGCTATAACAACCACACCAGAACCGTTGGAACACGAGTGCCAACACCACTGGAATGGTGAGACACGGGAAGTGAGTATAAGCTTTGGGGTTGAGGCACCGCTGGTTCAGACAATGCTCTGAGAATACAGAGCGACCACTGTAACCACCCCCGGCCCTGACTGACTGCCGGCCCCAATGCAAAGGTAGTCAGTCATTGTCGGGGTCCCAGTTACAGCGGTCGCTCTGTATTCTCAAAGCGATGACTGAACCAGCAGTGCCCCAACCCCATGACTGAAACTGAATGCTGGCAGGAGAATAAGTTCATTTTCTCCCCGCTGCATTTGGCTACATGTAGATACTGGACAGCATAACAATGCTATTAACCAGCAGATTTACCTCATATCTGCAGAATAATAGTGTTATTTCTGGTGACAGTTTCCCTTTAAAGTTCTTGATCCCCTATGCAAAATCTCAGACAGGCCCCCCAACTACTATATCATCATTAATAGCATTGGTCTTCTCATATCTGTTTTAGGCTCCAGGGCCCAGGTGAGACTGTAAACTCTGCACCCACTATAGTTGCGCCTCTGCATGGTCTATAGTTTTTACATAACCTTAATTATATTGTATAGTTAATGTAACCTGCAGAAATATGTATAAACTTATAAAACATGTTAGAAATGCTATATTTCTGTAAGAATGCATAATGTGCTAGATTTTATTTCTTTGTAGGTGATCTCCAGAGGCTTGGTTGTGTTCACTGGGAGGAACAGTACAAACTTTAGCCTTATTCCAGAAGCTTCTTGGGCGCCGTCAGCGCAACTAACTGTTTATTGGCTTAATAACAGTGTCAATTTTGGTGGTATCATGCAAATATCTAAAACATTATCTATCAAAGGAACATTGAACAACAAGGTATTGTTTCTAATAAAAAATGCTCAAAAAGTTTATAATATACACTCCTTAACATTAAAACTACAACAACTATAGGGAAAAGTTGTGGAATTATGGTAATTGCAGGATCAATAGTCATGATATGTAAACAATAAAAAATTGTAAAAAAATGTCAAAATATCTTGAAATATTCATTATAGAGTATGAGTGCCACATGCACAAATACAAGCACTACAGACCTTGGCAGGTTGTCCACAAGGTTATTATTGATTGAGGAATCTACTGCAAACAGAATTCACTTGGTCATACAAATCACCAAGATCCACTGCTGGCAGCTTCCTTTGCTATTATTGACCAATTATGTCCCAGAAGTGTTTGATGGGAGACAAGTCCAGAGATGCTGCAAGCCATGGTAGCACATTTACGCCACACACTCTGCTCACAGTAACACGAGTAACATACGGCCTATCTTTGTCATGTTGAAAAACAGCTGTGACACTTTGAAGAAATGGCTGTATTGCTGGTTCCATGACTAAATCGTAAAACACCTTGAAATAAATGGCGCAATAATAATAATAATAAATAATAATAATTATAATGCTGAGCTGTTAGTGTACCTGAGTGAAGACTTGAGGGGCCTGGCTACAGGACTACCCTTCACTATAATCCACTAATGTCATGTTCGCTCCTGAATGCCTTTTCATGGTGTTGCCTATGTGATCTCCAGATAAATGTCTGGCTATCAAAAGCGAGACTCATTGCTAAGCAGGACAGACCTCCATTCCAGCCTCCATTGCCATCTTGCTATGCACCATGATTGTTTTTGACAGTGGTGGCATGAGGTCATGAAGAGGGCTTCATAACGGTACGTCACGGGTGGATCTACTCCCGGGATTATGGTGTGCAGTAGCATAGTGTATGGTAGCTGGACCTTTTTTAGATTTCAGTTCAGTTGCACTAACAACTCGATGTTACATTGATTTGATTAAGGAAACAGTTGTAAAGTTATTTCTCCGATCTGTTGCAGGCGCTAATTTTCAAGACGACAAATCAGGCTGCGTGTTGCCTTTGCGACTGTGAGCAGCCTGCATGGCCTAAACTTGAGTGGAAGAATATTCCTCAGACAACCATTAATAACCTCATTGATAGCATGTTAGGGGGTGCATTTAATTATTTGTGTCACACATAAATGCATGTGACGCTAATATTTAATATTGAATGAATTGAGATGTTTTAACGTTTTTGTTTCCATTTCTTCATTATTTGCATATCATTCCCATGTCTTTGGATCCATAACTTTTCCTTCTTGATGTTGCAACTTCAATGTTTAAGAATGACCTGCATATAAAATTTGTAGGTACTTTCACAATCTAAGAACAGAGCCATCCACTGGCTGCAAATTACATAAATATATTTTAAACAAAGTACATACATAGCACATATATTATTATATATTATATCCTATTGTCCGTTTTAATCTTTATTGCTTGAATTGAGATATATTATTAAATGTATGCAGGCATGGATTTTCATTATGCTACACACAACCTTTGCACTATTACATCAGACCCACGAAATAGACGCATAGGCCCCGATTCATAAAAGCAAATTTGCTCTTTGAAAAGTTGCATAATTTTGGTGCAACTTGATGTCACGGGGCGTGATTCCACCGCTTGCCTAATTCATGAGAAGCTGTCACGTTACTTAAACTGAAAATCTTATTTCAGTCTGGGACTGGAGTAAGATTTCTAGCATAGCATCCGGAGGCACACTCTGCCCATCAGACACTCCCGATTCATAAAGTTGCATGCACCTATACATGAATCAGAGGTGGCTGACTTCAACACGCCCCCTCATCAAGGCCTGCCAGAAAATTGCCGGTCCTGATGAAAGGGCCATATTATTTTATTATTTTCCAGTAGGAGCTTACACGTTTTCCGCATTAGCATTTGATTACTATTTCCTGATGACTTGCTACGGCACACCAAATACAGCGGTGGTGACTTTTCATATCTGAATCTTTTAGGTTTCTCTATCATGGAGTAAAAGTACGGCACATCCATTAGAACACATGCACTTATCTGTTAATGTGAATGAACCCCATTCCTTGGTTGGTCTGCGAGTCATTGATAAAAGTTCATTGCTTCTGGGAGATGGAAGTGATCTGACGACAAATAAAGTAAGTATAGGTGGCAAGAGCATATTGGAGAGTGATGGTGATGTGGGAATATTATATTTTATAAATATGAAAGTATTGTCCATAGGACACTTATTAACTCTGACATTTACCATAAGTTGTCTTAATGCTTTCTTTAGCTCTCACTAATGTATCATTTCCTTACATTTTTAGATTTATGATGAACTGATGTCTTACTATCAGGTATCTAAAGTACTTATTATTGGATATTTTTGAAAAGCACACAAACACATAATAAGGGGGGTCAGGCCTGTTGAGATCATGTATGTGAGCTATACATCAACTGCATTTGTCAGAGTGTACACGTTTTCAATGGGAGGAGAATGAGCTTTTGGCAAGACAAAGGGTTCAGGCCTTGAAATTTAACATATAAGATAAAGCCAACCCTTAATGACACCCGAGAATTACATTGTATGCTAGTCTCCTAAGTATAGCAACCCAGGAGAAATGGGTGGAACCACCAAACTCCCAATATTGATATTTAAAATGTGTTTATTTTATTGAAATTCCTTAAAATAAAAGACAATATTTGGAAAAGCAAAGTTACTCCAGGAAAGAAACAGAGGATAATCCAGACAAACAAAAAACTAATTCATTTAGTCATGCAATACTGAAATACATAGTATAGATATAGGTAGGCAGCCATTATTAGTAGTAAATCACACACATATTGCATTTTGCTTTGGTGTAGTTTTGAACAATCTAGAGATAATGAGGTATTGCCCACAGCTGAGTTATCTCCCTAGTATGTGAAAAATAAAACCCCAGTATTAGAAAGAAATAGCATATTTGGCATACCTAACATATGGTACTAAAGGTACTGTCACACTTAGCGATGTACCAGCGATCCAGACCAGGATTGCTGGTACATCGCTAAGTGGTCGCTAGTGAGCTGCCACATAGGCAGATCTCACTAGCGACATCGCTGGGGACGGGGGTCGCTACTTACCTGTCACACTAGGCGATCCTGCGTCCTCCTGCCCGGCTCCACGCGTCGCTCGTCCTCACAGCAGGAAGCGCCGCAGGAAGCTGACGAAGAGAAACAGTCCAGGACGTTCTCGCGCGATCAGCGATAACCAGCGGGGGAGCCGGTCATAGGTAAGTATCAGACATAGCGATATCGCTAGCAATATCGCTATAACGTCACTAGTTATAGCGATATTGCTAGCGATATCTCTTAGGGTGACATGCCCTTTAGTCTTTGTCTGGATTAGGTATCCATGTGCCCCAACGCATGTTTTGCCCTGCTTCCTCAGGGAGCGCTAATGACTTAGTTTTTATTTGTCTGGATTATCCTCTGTCCCCTTCCTGGAGTAACTTTGCTTTTTAAATATTGTCTTGTGCTTTAACAAATTTCAATAAAATAAACAAATTTTAAAAATCAATTTAGGAAGTTTGGTTCCCCATCCATTTCTTTTGAGTTGCTATACTTAGGCCTCTTTCACACTTCCGTTTTTGACCATCAGTAAAAATCCACCTGGTTTTGAAAAAAACAGATCCGCCATTTTTTTTGCGGATCCGTTTTTTTCCCCATTGAGTTGCAATACTGGCGGATGGCCATCCGTTGGATCCATTTTTGTGAGGATCCGCCAAATTTTTTGCGTCCGCCAGCATGCTTGGACGGACCTTGCAACTTTTTTTTGTTGTTGGATCCGCATTTTCCAGTGCGCACGGCCGGAGAAAGGAAGTCAGGAGAAAATTAACCCTGAAATCCTTTCTGGAGGACGAAAAAAATTCCCTCTCTCTCTCTCTCTCTCTCTCCTTCCCGGCCAGCGGTTCCTTTAAAATTCTTCATTCTGCGGATCCGTTAAAAAACGGATCCTGTGGCATCCGTTCACATCAGTTAGGAACGTATCCGCTTTTCCGCCTTTTTGGCGGATTTTAACTGACACAAAAAACTGAAGTTTGAAAGAGGCCTTAGGAGACTAGCGTACATTGAAATGTAATATGCCTGATCAACGGAAAAACTTGAAACTTGTAGGCCTCAATGCAAATTCTCCAACAAGGCTCCTAACTCTCGTGGGTTTGTAATAGTATCAGTCTACTAATATTGACCAGAGTCATTTGGGCCCCTTAGGTTCAGATGCTTGTGTGAGGCTACAAACCCTGCACTTATTATTGTTATGCCCCTGTGCCTGATTACGTTTTTCTGCCACATCATCGTTTGTGGATAGAAATCAAATCCTGCAACAATATTAAAAAGTCACCATTTTCCAATGTGTGGTTTAAATAATCTGTGTTCTTTTGACACGTCGTATTTTTGAGTGCACAACAGGCTTTGATTCTGTAAACATGTACTGTATGTAAGCACATATTTTTACAACATCAATGAATTTTATTTTATTAAAATCATTTGGCAAAATGCGGTTTTCATTTTTCTAATCAGGGCCCTCCAGCAAGCATGACTGATGCTGTGATCCAAAATAAATACGGTACGTCTGAGTGCATTTTCTAAGGACATCTGGGATGTCAACAATTTTACTTTGATTCTCCAGTAGAATGCTTGCACATGTCGACAAACAATAGAATTTCTGAATTATAATATTACTTTAGAATATCATTCAGTAAAATTCCTATATCTAGCGCCTGTCATTTTATAGAATATTCTGTCTCAGGTTTAATAAAATGACTTCTTTAATTTAACTGCAAGTAAAAGTGGACTTCCCCAGATTCCCGTTATACAAACACTGATAAAATGGTAATTTACTGCATGCAAATTTACTATTGAATTCAATGTTCAATGTATTAATCTAAATGAAGTACTGTGTAGACAGATAGAATTGTATTTCTTAGAGTTCATTCAGATGAGCATACATTCTGTCCTTATGTTTTCTATATGCAAACAGATAACATATAGACAGCACACTGACCTATGCAAGCCAACGTGGTAGCTCACATGACCGCTTTTACACAAGGATTGATGGTCTGCTTGTCAAAAATGGCAGCATCTACTAGTTTGATCTGTATTTCATATCATACTCACCTGTTATAAGTCTAAACGACGCACCAGCGATCCCGACAAAGATACGACCTGGTCAGGATCGCTGGTGCGTCGCTACATGATCACTGGTGAGCTGTCAAACAGGTACACTCACCAGCGATCAGGACCAGCGAGCATGCTGGTATCCAGGATAAACAGCGGGTAACTAAGCGACGTGTACGCTTAGTTACCCACTATTTACCTTGGATACCAGCTCTCAGCGTCTGCTTACAGCGCTGGGAGCTTGCTGATCGTTGGTCCCCCGCTGCCACATGTGCTGGACAGTGGGAGACCAACGATCATAAAATGACCCAGGACATTCCTGAACGATCAGCGGTACCCGGCAGGGGGGCGGTTGCTGATGTGTGCCACACACAGCGAGGTCGCTGGCGAGATCGCTGATGCGTCACAAAATCGGTGACACATCAGCGATCTCACTAGCAATCTCGCTTAGTGTGAAGTACCCCTAAGAGTCAGAGTCTATATAGTTCTATACTTTGTGTACCACCATAAGTGCATGAGCCACTAATATATCAAACACAAATATAATGGTTCTAATGTTAATTTTTCGCAAAGTCCTGAGTACTTCTACACTTACCTAATACTACTAATGTATTTATTTTTGTGCTGCCAAGTGTTAACAATAATGACATTTCACTACTTGACCAAATGATACACATCTCAGCAATGTGACTGCTTCATCATTTTTTTTACATTTCTTGCAGAATACATTCCTCCTAGTAGACAACGCTCTGTGTTGCCTTTAAGATATGCAGAAATTCCTATACCAGAGATCTGGATCTGGCACGATACTAATATAAGGTGTGTTAAAAATGTTAATTAATGCAAATTAAATATTCTTAGGATATCAGTTTACATTTAATGCCATATAGTAATCACTTATATTGGATACCAAATCTAGAAAACAATTGGGATTGATGTAGAATAGGAACAGGTATTGTCTATATTCTGATACGGGTTGATAGTTTCTACTTGTTGATGCCTACATTAGCCATTTCTGCTGTGCCCATTAAACCATTTACCTATTTCGTTGATTACAAATGAAATAAAGTGATTTACAAACTGATTTCATATAAATGAATCGTGTTTGCTGTGTGTCCTAAAGTAAGTAGAAAAATGAAAACGTAAATTCATATAGGATCAAAGTGAGGTAACAGTTAGCTCAGGTTTACCCCCTCCAACGCCACAAGGGCGGTGCAAACCCTGGGCACCCATAACTTGCCAAATCACTTCATAAATAATCCAAGTAATACACATGTTAAAATTCATCCACAGCTCAAATTTAACAGAAAATCTTGATGTAACGGTACCTGACCAGAACACATCATGGGTGGCCACAGCGTTTGTTATTTCTGAGCGACTTGGTCTTGGAGTAGTGGAAGAACCTATTGAGGTAATATTTGTTTGGCAACTTTACCATTTTTATAAAGTAAAAGGAAAAAAATATTAATGCTTTAATATATTATTTTGATTTATTTTGTCTCAAGTGTTAAGCAACACAATCATGTATACAATATACAGTATCTATTTCTCTAATTCCTTGTGAATAAATCTGAATATTTGTAAATCTCAGAATGTGTTATCAAAATGTATTTTTTTTTCTAGATTTCAGTAGTTAAACCATTTTTAGTGTCACTAAACCTACCATATTCAGTTACAAGAGGTGAACAGTTTATTTTGGAAGTCATCCTGTCCAATTCCTTATCCAAGAACCTAGAGGTATGTTTTGGTTATTAGTCTATTATAGTAGGAGAACATATTAAGAGTCAATTTAAAACTGCAAAAATTTTACAGTTTTCTGTTTTAATCAATTATTGCTTTACATGCCTAATTTACTATCAATAAGAGGGAAATAACACATTATAAGTAGAGATGAGCAGATCATGCAAAATTTGAATTTGCCTGTTAGCGCAGATATTCAGGGATATTCAATGTCCATTATTGTGCCCCGAGCTCTTTGCAGACCCCAGGCATAATAAATGTAATGTGTAAAAAAAAAAATCCTAATACTGACTTCACCAATCACTTATTTGGCCTCTCTGCTCCTCACCATCACTTGTTCGATCCTCATATCACCGTCGCTCACACTGAAATCCCTGGGACTTCTGGCTTTGATGAGGCTTGAGAGAGCTCTGTGCATGCACGTACAAGGTCACGGCACCATAAGGCATGGGACCATGACCTTTCTCAGGCCTTATTAAAGACCTTATTAAGTCCTAGTTTGGAGTGTTCATCGTGAGCAGTGGCAATCTAAATATGTGGCCAGGACTGGATGGATGACTCAGAGAGGTCAGAGTTGACCGGTAAGGTGAGTATAATTGATTATTATTATTTTTTTAACATTTTGATGGCCTTTTATAGTTCACAAAAATGTTAGGCAGTGAATTTTGGCAAATGTCGTTTTGTGAAAAATTTTAGTAAAATTCAGTTATTCAATTCCACTCAAATTTATTTGCTCATCCCTAATTATAAGGTAAATGGTACACTCATATATGACCTGTATTGAAGATCTAAGTTTAGAAGCCATAGTTTCTGGGGGATTGTTTATCAGCATGATTTTAGGCACGGTGGATATATGCAATCTCCTCTTGTAAAAGCAAGATAATATAAAATCACTTTGGAATAGGGTAGATTAATGACAGTGAGCTTTAAAAGAGTCACATGAATTCACTTAGAAGAATAGAGAACATTTTTTCAATGCATTCATTTTGGCTTTCAGGTTTTGGTTTCTTTGGAACTTCATGACTCATTTGAAATATTTGTACCAAGAAGCATCTATATGGGCAGCGTGTCAAGCCAACATAGTGTAACTGTTCCCAGTCAGGGAATAACGAGAGTCTTATTCCCAATAAGACCAAAGAAACTGGGCAGCATCCCAATCACTGTGAAAGCAATGTCAAATGTGGTTACTGATGTTGTAACAAAAAGAGTACTGGTAAAGGTGAGTGATACATACTATAAAAATAAAGGGATGCTAAAACTAAAAAGAACAACTTATGAAAAAGAAACTGTATAAAATATTCATATATAAGTATACATACACAAGTATGCATTCGTTGCTGAATGTTCTCAAAGCTGGAGATACGTGAGTAGTGATCCCATTGATTAACAAGGCAAAAATGTAAATCTTACAGATGCACTTGTTTTTCTACAGGCTGAAGGGGTGAAGTATTCATATTCACAGACGGCTGTGTTTGAGCTCATTGGTGAGGGAAATATATTGAAAACTATATCAAACAACATTTCATTTACTTTCCCTAATGATGTGGTACCTGGCAGTGAAGAAGTGTATATCACTGTTACTGGTAAGAACATTTTTTTTTGGACAATTAAGGGTTGTCGTCTGTGGCCTAAAGTACTCCTACACAGATCCATTTCTATCTACATAGTGATTATTGAGAATATATGCAAGGGCCTATATTCCCTATGAAATATGTATAACTGTGCAGGATATAAAATATTCATGAGAGGTTCACCCAGGTAATGAGAATGAAAGTGGCCATAATGAAGAATCAATGTAAGATTTAGAAGGGTCAGTATCAGGAACAGGGACTATATGTTTCATGGACCACTTCTGGGAAAGTATGGATGATTAATGCCTACTCATTTACGGTAAGTCTTTTTGATATAGTTAATTTAGGCATCCTAAAATGTTTTTTTCAATTCTTTAAAATTGATGATCCATATTTAGGCCACTCATCAAGATAAATATTTTGGAGCTCTGTCTGGAGCCTAGGATGATCAGGTCTTTAAAGGGGCTATGACTCTCCATGAAGCATTGAGTCTATATTGGTTACTTTGTTGGTACAGCACAGTGCCATGCTTTTAGTAATGGCTGTGACTGGTATTACAGCTCAGTCTCATTTTCCTAAATGGGATAACTCTGTAGTGAATTGTTAGCTATAATTCACAAAATATTTTTTTGATTCAGTTGAATAAGGCGGAGCTGTAATAACTGGCACAGCCACTACTAGCAGTAGTGAGCTATGCCTGGTAAACAATGATGGGAGGCAGTGGGCACTTTTCAAATCAAATGTAATCTTAAAGACCTTTAACTAGAGTTCTGTCTAGACTGAAAACAGGTAGAAGAGTCACAGTTGTGAAGGGTGCTAGGTCTGAATTGGTTTCCAGCCTCTGGTTATAAACAAGAATGTTCTCAAGAATGTTCAAATTATGCCTAGAATATAGAAATCTACCAATTAGTATGTGCAGTTGTTATTATTATTATTATTATTAGCAATTATCTGAATAAACAGTGTATATTATTTCTCAGTAAGAACAATATCCAAAACTTTTTACATAACTTATGTCTCTATGAATGTTTTAACAGGAGATCTCCTTGGACCTTCAATAAATGGGCTTGAATCACTTATTATGATGCCATATGGGTGTGGAGAGCAAAACATGATCAACTTTGCACCGAACATTTATATTCTGCAATATCTAATAGCGACTAATAAGATAAACAATGATATTAAAGAAAGGGCCATAAACTTTATGGAACAAGGTAACTTTTGATTTACAGACCTGCATCATGCATACTTACTGGCAAATTACTAGTTCCCTATGTAATAATTTACTGGGCAAATGATAGATCAGAATATATACTCATTTAATAAACAAGCCAATGAAAAACTGATGATTATAATAAGGTCTAGTGACTAGAAGTGTCACCTATAATGTAGTTCTAATCACAATGTATGTTTTATGTCTAGGCTATCAGAGGGAGCTAACCTATAAGCGATTTGATGGATCTTTTAGTGCATTTGGAAATGCAGATTCCTCTGGAAGTACCTGGTGAGCAAATCCATTATGTCATTAACTTATTAGATAAACTGTCAAATATTTTTGACAGTCCTCAATTCCATAAAGAAAGCCAAGGGATTTACAATGTCCAAGTTAATGATGTTACTTGTCATAAGATTTGGCAAGATGATCACAGTATGATATTATACAGAGAAAAGCTCAGCACAAAGGGTCTGAGCAGGAGAATTAGGACAGTTTTATTTAAGCAATCCAATTGCAGTATAGAGTTGACGTTTCGGTCCTAGAGTGCAGACCTTCATCAGAATGCAATGGATTGACGTGGCTGTAGTAGTTCAGTATGTACAGCATGAAAGGAAACCTGACCATAGTCGCATGTGCAGAGGCACTATCAAGAGGAGAGACATGGAGTCCTTTTTGAATTAATCAGCCCTTTGTTCTTTTTGCGTTCCACATACTGAACAGACACATCCATGTCAATCCATTGCATTCTGATGAAAGTATGCACTGTAGGATCGAAACTTCAAATATGTATTGCAATTGGATTGCTTAATTAAACTGTCATAAACACTGAGTATAGAGTTTTTCTCTGTATATATTTACAGGACTGGATCCCTACTCGGGCACCGCTCCGCTACTCTGACAGAATGACTTATAGTACTATATGACAGTATGATATATATGGTAGATTAGTGCAATGTACAGTATGTCTTGTTATAAGAAAAGATCCAAATGGAATACAACTAGCCATTTCCTTCCTACCATATTATTCATTTTTCTCTGTTTACATTGGTAAAGGATACCTAAAATATTGCTTGCATTTTTGTCTTCTGCCAGAAGGTCAGATAGTCCTTTTACCAAGTCAATTGTGCCATACCTGAAATCTCTCTTGTTTCTATGCAGGAGAGTATTTGCCCTGATAACTGTACTAACCATATTGCCATCTCTGCGCATAATGTCCAATTAAACGTTCTGGCAAAAGTCTGGCATACATGAGTCAACTCTTGCCCTTCTACTCTACAAATGGAAACTCAAAAATTTACATTTAGTGAAAATTTTGTAGTGTATAAAAATAATGCAGCTCTTAAAATAGAATAATTCTCTTTGTCCTTCAGGTTGTCAGCATTTGTTTTCAGATGCTTTCTCGAAGCACGCACATTTCTATACATAGATCCCACCATCCTAAATAAAACAATAGAATGGCTGGTGCAATACCAAGACCCGAACACTGGTATATTCTCTGAGCCGGGACGTGTTATCCACATGGAAATCCAGGGAGGACAGAATGGTCCCATCACCCTCACTGCATATATACTAACTGCACTGCTAGAAGATCGGTACTACAGGGTAAGTATGATACAGTGTATAAGAGTTCACTGAAAAATCATTGTGACTTGAATTCTACTTATAGAAATGTGAATGAGACTTTTAGCAACTTCAATTGAAATCTATAAAACGTACATAACCTATGTGTTATCTCGTTTTTAAAGGAAAGCTATAATGATAAAATGACTTGCTTTTTTAAAAAACTTTTGGCAATGTTTTATTTTCCACAAATCACAATATGTATTAAAACTATAAAAATAGAAAACTTTCAATCTTCACACTAGCCACTGGGACCTTTTTAGACTCTCACTTCCTGTTGTTTCAGGAAACAGCACATTGACAGACATCGGCCCCATTGTTGGTATCCGGGCATCTAATGGTGAAGGTCAGCTGTGACACCACCTATTGTGATTGGTAGATCCTGTGTTACCAGATGTGGGCAAAGCTGTTACCTGTCATTGTAATCCTGCCTCTGATGATAAGTCTTGCTGAAAATTCTTTCAGAAAGGACAGGAACTGTGGGTCCTATTCACTAAGACTGGCGTAGCTAATATCAGCCTTAATAAAGTGCTCACTGGAGTACGATGCTGGAGTAGCATTTCTGGAGTAACAAAAACCATGTCAATTTTAATTAAGTTGACTGGATGGCAAAGTCATAGCCCATCCCCAGAGGTGTACCTAGGCTTTCTGGCACCCGGGGCAAGAATTTGGTTCGGCGCCCCCCCCCCTCGCACACATGCAATTTGCACACTTAGTCATGTACCCACGAGCTGCTCTCCCTAATGCTTTCAATGTTCAGTGAAAAAATGAAAGTAGCAGGAAGAGAAGCTCATTGTCACAGGACCATAAGTATGAATATCGCATAGTGAGTGAAGTGTCCATGTGATGACTGCTGGAACCTGCAGAGCTGAATCCTGACATTGCAGGCTTCTGAATTCTCACAACCAATGCACTGCATACATTTAGGATTCTCCCTTGCTGATGTACAGTCATGTCAGCACAAGCATGTGATTTGTATACTTCTGGCCACATTCTGACTAGACGTGCCCGATCTCGATCCGTTCATTTTCATTGCGTGAGGCCACACATGTCAAGTCAGCATGTGACCGCATGTATGTATATTACTGGCATGAGAGAATCCTTACAGCATTCAGTGAGCACTGTGAGAATTCAGAAGTCTGCAGTCACATAGAATGAATGCAGACTCTGCACAAACCTGAACAACCCCTTTAATGTTCCTAACATAAGTAAAAGCATGAGAATAAGTAAGTATCACAAATAACATTTACATCCAGGTACTTCATAGATGATGTCTCTGCAGTCGTTCTCCTTTTCTTCTTCTTGTCCAGACCCCATGATGAGTTTTCTCATCCACAGCCATCTCTGCAGACTTCCATCTTCTCTGGTCTTCTGCAGCAAATCTCCACACGATGCCCTTAAAGATAGAAGTGTCATTATAATGCTCCTGAATAAAAATATCTGCAATATACTATCGCCACACACTATTCCCCTCCTCATACTGTCTCCTCTAGCATCCCACCTGTTCACCATATTGTCTCCTCATATATTTACCCCCTCACTCTCTATACTGTCTGCTCACACATACCCCTGACTTCCCATACTGTCTGCACACATCCCATCACCCTCACTCCTAATAGTGTGTCCACATACATTTTTCCCATCGCTACTCATACAGTGTCCACACACATTTACCCGTTCACTCTCCATACTGTCTGCACTCATCCCCATTCACCATACTGTGTATGCACCCATCCCCCATACTGTTTCCTCATACATTCCCTCATACATACATACTCTTCATTTTGTGTCCTCAAATCTCCCCACACACATTAAATCCCCCATCCCCACTCCAAATCCCCCCACACATTAAATCCCCCATCCCCACTCCAAATCCCTCACACACATTAAATAACCCCCCATTCCCATGCCAAATTCCCCCACACATTAAATCCCCCATCCCCACTCCAAATCCCTTACACACATTAAATAACCCCCCATCCCCATGCCAAATCTCCCCACACATTAAGTACCCCCATACCCACTCCAAATCCCCCCACACATTATGTACCCCCACGCCAAATCCCCCCACACATTAACCCCCATCCCCACTCCAAATCGCTCCTCACATTAACCCCCATCCCCACTCATTAACCCCCATCCCCACTCCAAATCCCCTCACACATTAACCCACATCCCCACTCATTAACATCCATCCCCACTCCAAATCCCCCCACACATTAACCCACATCCCCACTCATTAACCCCATCCCCACTCCAAATCCCTCCACTCATTAACCCCTATCCCCACTCATTAACCCCCATCCCCACTCCAAATCCTCCACACATTAACCCCCATCCCCACTCCAAATCCCCCACACATTAACCCCCATCCCCACTTCAAATCCCCCCATCTCCCATCTTCAGTGGTTCTTCAGCTCCAGAGTGGAGCACACTTACCACCAGCGTTTGCTCTGGGTGCCAGGGAGTGACGTCAGCAGCGTGATCACATGACCTGATCACGTTGCTGGCGTTGCTCTGACATGACGGTTAAAGCTTCAATTGTACTGGCGTCTGTATGGACGCCAGTACAATTGCTCCCTGGAAGCCGGCACACGCAGCTTCTCTGTGTCGGCTGTCAGCTTGACAGCTGACACAGAGAACGGCCGACTCCCAGGCTGGGGGGCGGCAGAATGCAGCTGCCGGGGGAGACAGTGTGGACCGCCGCATTAGGCGGCCCGACTGCACCCCCCTGCCGGCTGCGCTCGGCGCAAATGCCCCGGCTGCCCCCCTAGAAACGCCTCTGCCCATTCCAACCTGACTCCTGCCAAACTCCTTTATTTTGGCAGAGCTGCTACAAACACCAAATGTGTCTCTGCACTGCCTAACAATCGTGCGACTTTTCAAAGTATTTGTTTTTGAATTTGCCCTTAAGTAAGACTAAAAAACCCTAGTGGCCAGTTTGAATATTGTAATTAATGATATGTAAAGTATGTAAACTACGGTTATAATATGTAAACTACCGTTTAAAGGAAAGCTGAGACCAAAAAAAAAAAGAACAGCTGAAACATCATAACAAAGGAGCTAGCGAATGGCACTTTGCATTACCAAATGTTTGAAAATACATGCCATGCCAAATGAATGCAATGTATAAAAAAAGGAATGCTTTGTAATGTTCTGTAAAATAACACATTCTGCATAGGAAATTAATATTTCTTTTTAATTTTAGAACCTCTACGCATCAAGAGTTCAGAAAACTGTGCAACATCTTGAAAGGAAATTTGATGAAGGAATTGTTAGCAATTATACTCTTTCAATAGTGGCATATGCTATGTCACTGGCCAATAGCTCCAAGGCACATGATGCTCTTACCCTGCTCAATTCAAGGGCAGAGTTAGACACTACAGGTCAGTATCTAATTGTGCCTCCAATTCTATGCTTTAAGTAAAATCTCAGA
The DNA here is from genome assembly GCF_039654945.1 of Dendrobates tinctorius. NCBI lineage: Eukaryota > Metazoa > Chordata > Amphibia > Anura > Dendrobatidae > Dendrobates > Dendrobates tinctorius. Next base: position 7,599,232 of record NW_027361692.1, on the reverse strand, counting down.
ACTTCAGTATTAGTGTAATGGATTATCAGGAACTATTTTTAATAAGGGCCCAAGAATGTATAGGCAGGTAGTTGCTAACCGCTCCTTTCAGTAATTCTGCAGCTTTCGATGACTTAACGTCGACAGAGCAGCTGCTTTCCTTCAGGTCCACTCTGTGGTGTGAATGCTGATGTTATGCTGTTTGACAGTTGGTGTCACGATGTGACTTGGCCCTGTGCGACGCGACCCGAAGATCGGTCGGTCACTAAAACAACCAAAACAGACAAGGGGACACCAGGGACACAATTACAATGGTGGGCCCTTCAATAGGGAATGGGGAAGTGGACACCTTCTGCACTCTCCTAAGGAAGAGCCCTGAACTCTCCTCACGTTCCCTATACAGGTTCTTTCAACCTGTCGCCGACCAAGATACCTAGGTCCCTCACTTACCCTGCACCTATCCCTTACTAGGGAACTGGCAAGTGTGGACACTGGTCCCACCGCTGTACTAATAAGACACAAGGGAAAATAACAGACAGGGAAAACAACAACACTTAGCTTGATCTGCAGTCATGCACCGGACCGCAGAATAAGGCACCCGAACACCGCTTCCGGCAGGATAACCACTGCTCCAGATCAGCTGCAAACAGCACTGCTCAAGATGGCCTCTCTCTTCAGCACAGTTGGCTTCCAAATGACTAGTATTACCAACAGTGATCTGCAGCACCAGGTGACCTTATAAAGGGAAGTGGGAGTAGTCACCACCTGCTGACTAACTAAACATGTAGTAACACCAGCGGCTACCGGGGGGGAAACCCAGCAGCCGATCAACTACAGTTGTAGTAACACCAGCGGCCACCGGGGGCAAAAACTCATATTAACCCCCGAGGGCCAGAAAGGAAAAGGGTTTATATAAGAGAGTCCAGACTCTGACACAGATCCAAAAACGGATTGTGACAGTTGGCTTCCTGCTGACTAAATGAGGAGAGCCGTCTGTCAATCAGCTTGATTCCGTCCATCATCCCCCATCAACAGAACAGCTCAAGAGATGAAGAGCTATCCTGTTGACGTGAAGAAGAATCAACAGGAGGAGTAGTCTGTGACCACTCCCAGGGAGAACTTGCAGGTAGCTAGCAACTACCTGCCTGTTAGTTCTTAGACCCAGGGTAAAAAAAAAATAAAATAGACCCAGAAAACCCGTTTAAGTTATAGAAAAAGGTAGTACACATTTAGCAAATTAAGAATAGTTTGTTGCCACACTCTCAAGCTATGATAGCAAATCTGGTTGTTCCAAAATCCAGTAGGTTTGGTTTATGTGGCCATTGCGCCATGGTCATGGTAACTTGCAACAAAACAACCACATGTCCTGTCATTAGACACAGTGTAGCAGCATGACATTGCAATTTTACCAACATCAAGGATGTATTGCTTTAATATAGACAGATGACTACATATACAGTATATACATTTATAAACTATAAATACATTAATATTATTTTGGTATCATTTTTTTTTCATAAGAAGGAACCAAGTTTTGGTCTTCTCCATCAGAAGGGTCAAACTACTACCGGCAGCCAAGAACAGTGGACATAGAAACTGCAGCATATGCCCTGCTTTCGCACTACCAACTGGGAAGAATTGAGGATGGTATTCCTGTTATGAAATGGTTGAGTCAACAAAGGAACCGTCTTGGAGGATATTCGTCCACTCAGGTAAAACAGAGAAAACAGTGCGGTTCAGAAAACCCATCTTGAAATACCCTAATTATATTTGAAGTTCTCACATTCAGGAGTCTCATCAAGTAATCCAAGTGGAGAGCAGCTAATAAGAGAATGCCACCCTAGCAGTTCAATAAATTGTACAGACAACTTCTTGACATTCAGATACTTGATTAGGGAATTTTATGTAAAAACTTGAGAGTTTACCATTCAAGATCTTCATCTGTTATCTAGAGTGTATGTCACCCAGTAGGACCTGGCATGTCTATACTTCATGCAGCTCATTGATTTAATGGGAACTGTGTAATTCTACTTTTTCTCTGTGGAATCGCTGCAGGAAAAATTGCACGTATTGCCAGGTTGCCATACAGATTTTAGATGATTGTTTAAATGGTCTAAAAAGTTTGTATCTAGTCGAAAATTTAAAACAGTTGCTTGGATGCCCACTGATCCCCAGAGCCAGGCTTTGCAGAACCCCATCAGAACAGAATGGAAGTGCAGTATATACACCAGCACTCAATTTATTGTGCATGTAACTGCTAGGCTGTCTATGGAAGACCCAGAGAAAATAAATGGGTTGGAAGTGCCCATGCTCGACAACTACTCCATTCAGATGGGGTCTGCCCCCTATCTTGAAACTTGTTGACATCACCGCGGAACGGATAACCCACATACTGTGATTTATTTTATATATATTTTCTTATGGACTCTTATAACAAAAAGAACTAGGCCATGTGCACACGATGCAGATTTGCAGCATTTCCGCAGCGGATTTTACCGCGCAGAAACGTTGCATATCCGCATTGTGATGTACAGTACCTTTAAAATGAATGGAAAAAAAAAATGCTGTGCAGACGCTGCGGATTTTTCCGCGCGGTTTTCCTGCGGTACAAAATCCGCAGCATGTTACTTCTTTTGTGCGGTTTTCTATCTCCCCTGTCACCAAATCCGCAGGGGGAAAACCGCACAAAAACCGCAAGAAAACCGCGTGAAAAATGGAAGAAATCCGCAGGAAAAATGCAGGTCATTTGATCTGCGGTTTTCTTCCATTCTGCACGGAAAAATCCGCAGGGCTCAAAACTCCGTCTGCACTCAGCCTAAAAGGCGACAACACCATTATTGAAAACATTTCAGCTGATAGGCAACGATGAGTACAAATGTGTCTCTGCAGCAGTAGCATGCACCAGTTCTTCTGTTTGGCTGATGTTAATCACATTGACACTCACCACTGTGTATCTTTTGTGTAAAATATACATTAAAGCTGGCTGCATCAGTTTTTAGTTGAGTTTAATATTAAAACATGATCCTTTTTGTCTTGTTTTTTTCTAACCAGGATACAATAATAGCTCTACAAGCCCTGTCAAAGTTTTTGCTCTTGGCTCCACCTCATGAAACATCTCTTACATTGGTTGTTACTGCACCAGAGTCATATTTGTCCAAAGTTTTTCACGTCAACAGTGAATTCTTTCCAGTCTTACAAAGTCAACAGGTAATATACTTTGTAGACTAATTTGATTATATACTGTACATTATACAGACATATAGTATGGTAAATATAGCATTTTCTATTGGATCCTTACCAGCCAGAAACAGAAACCTTGTGATGCCTGGGACAAGTCCATATAAAAGTTAAAAATTCTGCCAGATTTATATTTCACTTGTCTCTTTATTCCAGTAGAACATTACAATGAGCATAAAAGGTGCCACATGTTAATAAACCAGAGATACTTAGAGCCACTCAGGCCACATGATTTTTAAAAGAAAAAATTGTTGTCATTATAGTAATGATTCATCCCAGTCGACCAGTTCATGATTGTCGGAGGGACACTTTAATGGACCAATGTCTAGTGATACAGTATTTGTATGTTTGGGCAACTTAGAACCTTAGATAAGGTAGCAAGGGGAAGGAGCTTTGTATTCTTCAGTACAGTTAGAAAACATCTTTACACAGTGTTAATGATATTGACTGGTGCAGCGGACTGTCAGTCTAATTTGTATGGAGGACCCAACAGATAATGTCAAGGAGATAAGTATATGGTAGGTCTAATTTCAAATGTAACATCGCTACTCCCTTGGGAGTGAAATGATGCTGGTTTATTTCACTCTTAATAAATTGCCTCACAAGAAAATTCAAATACAGCCCTTGTCTGGCACAAAGTAAAACATAAAGTAAAAATTCCATACAATAGTGCAAATTTGCCTGCTTGAGTTAGAGTCCAGCTTCCAAGTCCTTTAGCAATAGCATACAATCCTGGAGGTCTGCATATCATCACACAAAGACAATGTGTGAGACAAACAGGCCCCATTTTACAATGTGAGCCACACTCAGGGGTGGAGATATGTTGAGCAGCCCCGACTCTTCAGATGCTCACATTAAACCTGGCTCTGTCATGGCCGATTAACCCCTCTTAGTGCTATGTGCACTAGAGCATTACTTCAGGTTTACATCACAGAGGATATTCACTTCTGTGATATATATCTCCCAAACACTATGTGTCCGGCAGACACCTTACACAGACTACTGATCCTTTTGTTTTTTAAGCGATAAGATGCAAATAGTGTGGGTGCACCTGCTTGAGGTCTAGTCCAGCTTCCTAGTCCTTCAGCACACAATCCTGGATGTCCACAAAATACCACACACAAACCATCTGTGAGACAAACTGACCTGATTTTAATTTGTGAACCATACCCAGGTATGGAAATATGGTCAACAGCCGTCCTGCCCCAACTGTTCAGGTGGTCACATTAAACCCGACCCTGTCATGGCCGACTAACCCCTCTTAGTACTATGTATACTAGAGAATTACTCCAGGTTTACATCACAGAGGACATCAAATTCTGTGATACATATCTCCCAATCACTATGTGTCTAGCAGTCACCTTAACAGACTTCTGATATTTGGTAGTGGTTCTCTAAAAGAGAACACAGTAGCACTTGGCCCTATCTATAGGAAACTCAGGCTAGATACTGTTTTCTGAACACTAGTTAAAGTTTATGGGGGGGCTTTAGTATAATGACCCCCAAAATTAATTGTGCATTGACGTTAATCTGCAAGTAATACCTGATTTACATTTCTGTTTTATTATCTTATCAGATTAAGGTCTTTCAGCCTTTGCTAGTTAATGCTACCGCAGTTGGAAGAGGATTGGCTACCCTCCAGGTAAAAATGAAGTGTTTAATAGTTTTTGTTCTTATTCTTGATGTCTCTGTATATTTCACATGAAATTAATCATTTCTAAACTAGCACAATGACGACAGGTTATTTCATGAGATTTTAATGCTGTTCCATTTTCTAAATCTGTCAAGCTCAAATGTTTCTATACACACCAGATCTACCGTACTGTACAGATCTGCTGCCAATAAAAACTGGAGCTGTTGCCCAAAGGAATCAATCAGTTTTTTCCAATGCAGACTAGAAACTCAAAGCAGTAGTGTGACTGGTGGCTAAGAAGAACGTGGATAGGTTGTTCTAAAGTTTTACTATTTTTACTCTTTAGAAATTAATATTATTTTCCGCTGACATTTTAACAGAAATCAAAGGAATTGTTTTTCAACAGTTTTTCAATACATTTTTGACTTTTATCATAATTTAGGCATCCACCTTTACACATTGCAGCGCATTTTGTTTTTTTATGTATAAATATTTATTTTAAAAAATGATAAAGAAGACATACTATAAGAGCATGAAATACCAAAGACTGTATTTCATGTTCTTTTTTTTTTTTTAGTTATCTTCAATTCTGCTTCATGTTTTTCACTGTTTTCAGGAGCATAACTATACTTAGGTGTAGATATAGTAGTCATACTTGGACTCTGGTGCCATAAGTGTCAAAAAAACCCTTTTGCCAACTAAAAAGACCCCAATATTTTTCTTTTAGTTTTATAAAGCATATACAAAGTTAAAGGGGTGTTCTGCTACTTTTATATTGATTGATGGCCTATGTTAAGGATTAGTTATCAATATGAGATCGGTAAGGGTGTGACACCTGACATACCCCCACAGATCAGCTGTTCCTTGCGCTAGTGGCGGCCGGATGTGATCAGTTGCAGAGCTGGATAGCACAACTCCATCAACTACAACGTGACTGCAGTAGTGTACTGCAGATCCATCCTATTTATTACAGTAGGGGCAGATGTGCAGTAACTGACCGCGGCCACTATCCAGTTGACAGAGCTGTGCAGATGCGTAATTGATCACATCTGTCCGCTGCCAGCACCAAGAACAGCTAATCTTCACAATCTGATATTGATGACCTATATATAGGACAGGCCATCAATATGAATGTACTGGCTAATACCTTTAAAGATGCACTCCCACCAAAGTTTTTATCCTCTTAATATATTGCAGTCATCATGTTATATAGCACTGTGTACTTACAGTTGCTCATTTTGACTTTTTACCTAGTTAATTATTCTGTTTTCTCTGCTCTATGTTGAAACAGGCAGTCTTTTGTCCCTGCATTTTTTTATTCCTCTCTTCAACTGCTAACCCTGCTATTCCGCTCTTCCTCTGCCTTATTTTTTTGCAGTAACCCATTACTTGTACAAACAAAATTGACCTCCTGTTTCTACATATAGCTTAGAAGGATTAAACCAGTCAGTTTTTAATCAAGAGATGTAAACCAGTCAGTTTTTAATCAAGAGATGTCATAAACCTAATGAAAAGAGAAGAATTAACTGGGTAGAAAGGCAAAATGAGCAATTGTAAGTGCACAGTGATATATAATATGATGACTGTAATATGTTAAGAGAATAAACATTTTGATGGGCCTCATTAGTAATTTTGCTTTAAGGCATATGTCCTTTATATTATGATTAGTTGTATTTTATCTTTTATTAAAAAAAGGCAATTTTTGGAAACTGGTGATTGGAATTTTAATCTATGACCTATTTCCCGTCAGCTAAAATAAAATTCACTTCCGGATATAACTAAACCTTAGAAAAGGACATGATGTACAGATTTTTAATGTAATGGAAAATGCAGCATATTATATCAGAAAATACTTTAATTACTTAGAAGTAATATGTTTTTTCTCTATAGCTTAATGTAATATATAATCGGAAGTTCCCATCAAGGCGTAGAAAAAGCTCTGTGCCTTTGCCTGAAGCTTTCTTATTAGATGTGACAGTGAAGGAAGAGACTAATAATATTCATAGACTCTCCGTGGATATATGTATGCGGTAAGTGAGACTACAGTTCATATCCCATGTCCTCTTATAAGAGTTGTTTGTAATTTTATTCTTTTATTAATATGTTCTTGTCTCACCAATGCTGTGTTTTTATTTTTTTTTTTAGCTTTCAGGGTACGGGGAGTGAGAGCGGCATGGCATTGTTAGATGTTGGCTACCTGAGTGGATTCACTTTGAGCCCTGGAGGAATTGTTAGACTTGGATCTCTAAAACTAGTCGAGCCAAAAGAAGGAAAAGTTTATCTTTACTTTGATTCTGTAAGTCGAGAGATTGTGTTATAAAGAATGTTTGATCTACGAAGTTTTATATTACATAGGAGTCGTTAATATTACATGTGGGCAGCATGGTGGCTCAGTGGTTAGCGCTGCAGCGCTGGAGTCCTGGGTTCGAATCCCATCAAGGACAACATCTGCAAGGAGTTTGTATGTTCTCCCCGTGTTTGCGTGGGTTTCCTCCGGGTTCTCCGGTTTCCTCCCACATTCCAAAGACATACTGATAGGGAATTTAGATTGTGAGCCCCATCAGGGACAGTGATGAAAATATGTGCAAACTGTAAAGTGCTGCGGAATATGTTAGCGCTATATAAAAATAAAGATTATTATTATGTTGGTACGCTATAAACGCAATCTTGACTAATAGGTTTATATATATTGAAGCAACTAAATGTAGTGTATAGAACAGTTTACATTAGAATATGTAATGTATTGGACCTGTCTCAGACTGTATTCCCGCTTAGCAGTTGAATTGTGGTTTTGTAGTGTGTGAACACAGCTTCATATTTTCTCTCTTATTTTATTAGGTGACCAAAGAGGAGCTATGTATATCTATTCCAATGGTTCGTTTTGCAAAGGTAGCAAATTCTCAAGATGCTGTTGTTAAAATCTATGATTACTACAATCCAGGTAAGGACCACAAATTACTCATGTTGCTTTCTCTTGCACAAAATAAAAGTAGAGTAGAGATGAAAAAAAATGGCAATTGTGGATTAAATAACTTTGCAAAACTATGTATCATTTCTCAAATATAAGAGGATGTTGACATAGAAACAATAAAAACTAACATATTAGTAGAACAGATCATTGGCATGGCATATGAGCTTTGATATATGTTTAACATTTCACATCTAGAAATGCGATTTACTAGAGATGAGCCGATCGATTTGTGGGACTCCAGTACAGCGTTCAGGTCAGTGGTACCTGATGACTAGATAAGAGGCCTGCAAATCTTTTACCTTCTGGCATTCCTCCGCGTTGCTTATTGGCGCAATGACATTTGTGTATCACGCTTCAGAGATGACTTCACACCAGGCCTAACAAAGCAAATGCCATGCTGGAAATGCTGGAAGGTAAGAGATTTGTGGGCCTTTCATCGACCCACTGACCTGGACACTGAACTGGAGTCCTGCAAAATCCACTATTCTCTACGATTTACCTACAGATATAGGGTTAAATTGGAGGTAACTAGTTTTTAAATAATGTCTGTTGGTCTTAAAGGAGCAGCAGCTGCAGGGAGAAAATAAAGTTTTATTCTACCTGCAGCGGCTCTCTTCCATTCATTGGGGTGGTGCAATGAGACACATTATATGCTCAGTGCAACTGTAATCACTCGCCGTCACTTTGATTGACAACCTTCTCCACAGCATACTGTATGTGTGCAGAGCATTTTGCCAATCAGTGTCACAGTCATTTTTCAGCTTAAGCCAGAGGCAGACATATCATTGGTGTAACCTGTGCAGGAGCACAGGGGCCCAAGAGGTAAACGGACAGAGTTTCACCTCGAAAACAGGTGGAATTATGCATTATGATGAGCTATTAGATGACAAAGAGCCCATGTATTGTTCTTGCACATGAGCCCTTTTTTAAAAAAAATACCAAACTCTGCAGAGATATATATCTGTAATTTTGTAATTGTGGTCATTGACCTCATTAATATGTTGCTTTAATAAATTCCATTCTTGATTGCTCAGCTTAGAGGAATCGCTGGTCATAGTAACTGGACTCCCAAACAATTTTTTTAGATTATGTAGCAGCGTTTACATGTTGTGTTCCTGGTGTGTTTTTTGTGGGATTTTATGAAAATCTGATAAATACATGGCTATTTGACTGCATTTTTACAATATTATGTTAAAAAAAAATACTTATTGAGAATGCACCGCATTGGGAATGCAAGCAAGACCTCAAGGATAAACGTCCTAGAGGTCCTGGTCTGCAGAAGTCTTTGGCTCTTTATGTTTTTGCTTCTGGCACATAAAATTCTCAGTCTGCTTGTAGAACAGGATCCAGTTGCGTAAAGGAATTGCTTCTGAGCCTGGGTTCAGATGGCCGTATGTAAGAACTGGCCGGTCTCTTCTGCAAATTGTGGATGTGACTGGCTCTGTGTGCAGCTCTGTGTACTCTTCCACATTGTAGATGAGGAGCCAATCTGTCTTTATATTGCATACACTATTCTTATTCATAAAACTGACCAAAATAGCACAACCTGAAAATTAGCATACTTACTATAATTAGTCCCTATATTCAGAACAAGGATATTATATACATGGATACAATATGGAGAAATATATATTATGGAGAAAAGTATATATGTATAGTTGAAAATATGTTTTGTATTGTGGACATTACTTTTTATCTATAATGTTTATTTCTTGCAAATGTTTAACATTCCCCTTTTTCTTACAGAAATGTCTGCATCCCGTACATATAATTCCTTGACCATGAAGCAAATATCTGCTTGTGATTTCTGTGGACCCAACTGCACAATGTGTCTGTCAAATGTACAAATGTTGCCTCTGAGCAGCCGGGCGACTCTCCCAACGAGCAGCCTCTTATGGTTCTGCATAATGGTTTTAGGTTATTTTATGTAAATGGCTGCTTGCCTTAAAGGGTATCAGTCACCATGAAATTGCAGCCCTGTCTGCTGGTGCCGTGAAAGAGAACAGGGGGAGCTGAACAGATTGATATATAGTTTTGTGAGATCAGATTCAGTATAACCTGTGTTTTAATCTTTTAATCCTCATCCTTCCTGCGATTTTTGGTCCAGTGGGCGGTCCTATCTTTTTTTCTATAAGTGTGCATACAGTGTACAGCGATACCTGCCAGTCACTGATAGGACCACCCATTTTACCAAAAATCCCAAAGGAACAAATTAGCACAATTATTCTGAGTCTTTTCTCAGAAAACTGTATATTAATGTACTCAGCACCCCCTGATCTATAACATGGTGCCTCTGCAGATTGGACTTTCATGGTGACAGGTTCCCTCTGATCCTTTTCTAATGACGGGCAGACTTCATGTAATGTAGAATTCTTCACTTGCTAGTATCATTGTATATATGGTGTCAATACTGAGACAGAATTGCATATTTATGTATACATATTGTAATATTAATAATTATTTGGCAAATAATTAGCAGTGCTGCAAAATAACTTTGTGTCTGTGTAATAGTAGATATTTCAATTTTTATTTTAGCTTTACATTATGGAAAAATATTTTTTTACGATTTTTTTTATGTTTACCTGTTTTTGTATTTATATTGATGTACATTTCTTGTCTAGTAAATGTGCTGTAAGTAAATGTCCTATCACAACTTGAATTAAAACAATGAAATACTTAAAAAGTAGCATGCTCCTCGGAAGCAATTATTACGGAAGCTTATCTATTGTTACAAACTTTTTCAATAATCAATAGTAAAGATGAGATACGAAATTTGTATAGATCACGTTTAGGAGAAAGTGACATCTATATCAGTATGCAATAACATAAAAGTAAACACATAGGATCTTGTTCAAAGTGTTGGTTATTATTTAACAAAAGCATTATAGTAGAAGAAACCTCTATGGTTGCAGCTTAGGCTGGTTTCACATTGGCGCTTTTGTGCGCAGCGCATCGTGCGCACCCGTGCGCATGCGCACTGCGCACCTATATTTAACATGACGTGCGCATGGTCTTGCGCACACTTGCGTTTTCGTGCGCATGCGTTTTTTTGTCTTTCGCACCGGGCGCGCCAGATGCAACATATTGCATTTTTGGTTCCGCCCTGTCTCGGCAAAAAAAATGCATGCGCACACTTGCGCACGGAATGCGCAAAAACACCACATTGGAGCCTATGGGAACGCATGCGTGCGCATGATCTTGCGCACGCTTGCGTTTTTATGCGCATGCGTTTCTAAGATAAACACGTCTGGAATGTGGTCTAGACAGTAAAAAAAAAAACTAAAAACAAGGTGATAAAATGGTGTGGGCACTGGGATTCCACAATACTTAACAGACTGCTCAACGAGTGGACACACAGCTAAAAGCACAAGCTGCACCAATGTAAGTATGAAAAACCTAATGTCTGGCTGAAATTTCAATACATTTCTATGTACTTATGTCTCTTTTTTTTATTGCAGCATGTCTTCATCTGGTGACGAATATGTCCCCGGGACAGGGCAAGAGGCAGAAGAAGTGAGTACCATGCTTCCGTATGGATTGGTAAAAATATACACATGTGGTTAATTTTTTTTGTTTAATTTTCAGACCTCATCCTCCACCACGCCACCACCACCGGAGGAACGGCAGGAGCAGCAAGGCCAAGTGCGGGCGGGAAGACAGGATGTAAGTACAGACGGACTGTTTTTTTTTTACTTAATTTCTATGCTGGTTTATTTTCTTTTTTTTTGGAACTGTATTGAAAATTCTTGCAGGTGTTTATTTTTTTTATGTTTTTGGTAAATTTTTATTAGTATTTTTTGGTAATTTTCCTTCTTTTTTTTGCTGCTTTTTTGGTTACAGATTTTTTTTATACTTAATTTCTAGGCTGGTTTATTTTCTTTTTTTTTTGGTAATCATTTTTTAAAGTATTTTTTTTAATTTTCATGGTTGTTTTTTTCTGAGTTTTTTGCTTTTTTTGCATTTATTTTCATTTAAAACAAAAAAATGTTTCATGGCTTGTGTATCAATATCTAAAGCTCAAAGTGTGTATGTATGTGTGTATGTTTGTTTGTATGTCCGGGATAGGCATCCGCACCGTCGCAGCTACAGCCACATATTTTGGCACAGTCACATGTCTGGACCCCGAGAACGTCAGCTATGTTGTGAGGTGAAATTTTAACCCCGCGCGTTCCAATTCACCAAACAATGTTGCCCCTATCTACATACTGGGGGAAAAAGTGTGTGCGTTTCAAGCCCCGCCCCTCATTATGAGGTCACAATGGTTGCCATGGCGACGCTGATGTCATCAAAGGTTGCAAGCCCTGCCGCCGCTCATTATGATGTCATAATGGTTGACTATGGATTGGAGGATGTGTGATGAGTATATGGGCACGGGACTATGGGATGGAGGCAATGTATGATGGTATATGGGCACGGGACTATGGATTGGAGGATGTGTGATGAGTATATGGGCTCGGGACTATGGGATGGAGGATATGTATGATGGTATATGGGCACGGGACTATGGGATGGAGGATATGTATGATGGTATATGGACACGGGACTATGGGATGGAGGATATGTATGATGGTATATGGGCACGGGACTATGGGATGGAGGATAATTATAATTTTATATAACTAACCACAGTTATCTACTATGCCCGGGAAGCGCCGGGCTCTTCAGCTAGTTTTCTATATTTTTCATTTTAAAATCTTTCAAAGATTAATGTTTGTCTTTCTTTTCTAGGCTCCACAGCGGGAGGAGGACCTCGCCCTGGACAACGACGAGCTCATCCGTCTAGTCCAGGAGCGAGTCCCATTGTGGGACACCCGTCACCAACTGCACTCGGACAACGTGGTGATCTGGCGGCTCTGGAACGAGGTGGCCGAATCGCTGATGGATGGCTGGGACAACGCCTCTCCCCGGGTCCTCAAGGATTTTCGTAAGTATTTAAATGCAGTGTGATGCAGCAGTGATCTTGGCCGGGATCACCCAACTGTGTGTGATGCTATTAACTCCATGGAGTTTCTATCATCACACACAGTTGGATGATCACAGCCTCCAGTGCATAGTCTTACTTTTTTTCTTTTTTTTTTTTCACCACAGTGAACAAAGTCAGAACCCGTTGGCGCTCGATGAAGGACCGCTTCAACAGGGATATCCGTCAGGAGAAGCAGGTTCGCAGTGGTGCTGCAGCAAGGACCGGCACGAAATACAGATACCATCGTGCCTTGGCATTTTTAAGACCGGTCCTTGCCTCCCGAACGTAAGTATATTCTAGTTGTATTGTGTTTAATTCTGTGCTTTTCTATTCCACAGGAGTTGGCGATTGTTAATTTATGGTAGTAAATTATTTCTTTTCTTTTCACAGCACCTGGAGCAGCACCCAGCAACCTGTGCCCGAAGCGGTCCTTCATCAAGCTGCCCCGGACCCCTCCCAGCCATCCATCAGCGAGGAAGCACCTTGCAGGTCTGCACCACAGTCATCTGGAGACCAGGAAGCTGGTCGCTCAGGTGTTCCCCTGTCCCAGGTCTCTGCCACTGGTTTTGCGGGCACTTCCCGCCAGCAGCGGCAGAGGACCTCGGACAGGCCTGTCATGCCCGAGTTCGTTGAATTGAGCTCGGTCTTTCAGAGTAGCCTCAAGGCACTCTCCGATAGACTTGAGAGTGGTTTCCTCCTTTTGGACCAACGCTACAAGTCTATCGAGGGTCGCCTTGAGCGCCTGGAAGTCGACCTCGCCAGACCAGCGCATCATTTTTATACACAAATAGCTCGGGACACGGTGGAACACCTTACCCCTGACCTCCAGTTGACTGTCATGCAGGCCTGCAACAATGCTTTTATGCAGGCTATGCAGCAGAGTAGGTGTATGCAGCAGTCAGCGGTGGCATTTCCACCGGTGCCACCCCTGACTCGTTTTACAGCATTACCTACTTCTGCTGCATATTACTGCACAGCCACCACACTTCCAAGCCTCGCCGGACACCAATATACCGCCCCAAGTCCGAGTGCAGCTGGACACTTACCCGCCAACACAATGCCAAGCGCTGCTCCTGCCTGGCCCACCACTGCTGCCGCCACCACCACTGGATGTCCCGTCGTCACCACCCCTGCCTGGAGCGCCGCCACCACCACCACCACCAGCGGGAGGACCACCCCGGTATGGACCGCCACAGCCACCACGCCTGCATGGACCGCCACCACCACCACCTCAGAGCAGCATCAGCTGGGGGACCCGTATTCAATATTTACGGCCCCTGCCAGGACATCCACCACCACCAGCATGCCACAGCAGGTACAAGATCCTGGCAGGCGGTCCACAAGCGCCAGGCGGTCCCCCAGCTCCAGCCGGTCCACAGCCTCCAGGCGGTCCACAGGCTCAAGGCAGTCCCCGGGGTCTAGCCAGTCCTCAGGCTCTAGCCGCTCTAG